>NC_143061.1:18005000-18217500 GCF_052426305.1 Pelodiscus sinensis | reverse complement strand
ATTTTTGCAAGACCTCTGCACCCAAACAGTAGGGATTCTGTACAAGTGAACCTCCTAGGTTCTGTAGGTTCTTAATTCTCCATTAGGAACAGGAAAATTACTACATTAAGTTTCTGACATGTCACTGCATAAATTGTACCATTTGCAAAATCTAATATAAAGTCTGTGACTAAGCGCATAAGCATGTCATAAAGAACTCAGTTGTTTGTTTTGACTTTAACAAGTTTGGTCTGCATCAATTATCTGTAAGTAAAGAAAGAGTAATTTCCAATTCCAGATAGAAACAATTACTATAGTCAAAATCAAAACCAACTGTTTTTAAAGTTTTAAAGGGCTAGCCTTTTAAAATTCATTGATGACAAATACATGGAGAAAAATATTTGTGAGCTCATCTGAGAATAGACCATCAACTTTTACAAAGAAAACCCTCCTGTCTAAGCATTTAAACTCTACTTTTTAAAAATTCTGTGTGGATAGCATGTGCAAGAAAAGACACAGTATATAATAGTTTTTATATAAGGCATTATATAGAACAATCTATTTTTCTTCTTTAGCACCAAGTAGAGCTAGAGAATTATCTCAAACTAGACATATCGGCTGTGTCTACACTGGCATCCCTTCCGGAAAGGGGATGCTAATGTAGCACATCGGAATAGCAAAATCCGCGGGGGATTTAAATATCCCTGCGGTATTTGCATTAACATGGCTGCCGCTGTTTTCCGACTTGGAGATAAGCCGGAGAAAAGCACCAGTCTAGACGTGATTCTCTGGAAAATAAGCCCTTTTCCGGAGGATCTCTTTGAAGTAGGAATAAGAAATCCTCCGGAAAAGGGCTTATTTTCCGGAGAATCACGTCTAGACTGGCGCTTTTTTCCGGCTTATCTACAAGCCGGAAAACAGCGGCAGCCATGTTAATGCAAATACCGCGGGGGATATTTAAATCCCCCGCGGATTTTGCTATTCCGATGTGCTACATTAGCATCCCCTTTCCGGAAGGGATGCCAGTGTAGATGTAGCCATCATGTCTAAAACCTAACAGCTTATCACTGGATTAAATGTCAAATAGGTTTTGTATCATTTGTTTGAGGCATCTGAATTCACTGCAATCTTCCATCCTCTAGATATAGTGAAATTACAATAATTTTAGAAGGGCAGTCAGTCTAAACAATACACCATTTAGCATTTTGTGTGGCTATTAAAAGAAGCAGGGCCTGATTCTCATAAAAATGATGGCCCTCTTAATCCATTCTGGAAGTGTAAGGAGGCCTGATGTGGGTGCAAATTTCTTTAAAACCCTACTCACAGCTCATTTGCAGTGTAAAGGGGTTTGATTATTACTGAGAATCAAGTCCCAAACTAAGGTACTGTCAAAATAAAATAAGTATCTGTGGCAAAATTGAATAGCTCATTCTGTAAAACTGTTACCACAAAATATGCTTAGTCTCATTTAAATGATAGTTTTTGTCTGTCCCACTTTGCACCTATGAGCAACAAACTGTTCTGCCACTAGTCTTACCTGCTGTACTCCCATGAACTATATTAGATTTCTACACATAATTCCAAAATCCACAGAAGTACTGCATATAAGCTCTTTCACGTTTCATTACATGCTTGAATTAATTTATTCTATATGGAATTTGTTACT
Organism: Pelodiscus sinensis; assembly: GCF_052426305.1. Classification (NCBI taxonomy): domain Eukaryota; kingdom Metazoa; phylum Chordata; order Testudines; family Trionychidae; genus Pelodiscus; species Pelodiscus sinensis. The sequence continues at coordinate 18,215,855 of NC_143061.1, read as the reverse complement.
TTTACAATAAAAAATGTAGCTGTTCATTATTGAGAGCAGACAGATGGAACATGTTCAATTTAAGACATCAATAAGAAAGGAGAAAAAAAATCTTATAATCCATGTGGCACAACCTATACCATCTGGTAGTTCCAACTTGTCTGCCAAGACCTTTTTCCTATATAAAAGTGAACATTTCTATTTAGAGTTAATGGAACATTCTTAGGCATTAAGACTCTGTATCTGATTTATAGATAACAAGAAACAACACACGCTTAAAATACAATATTTTAAAACCATAATCTGTTTCATGAAGCATGATTTTTGAGTTTTAGTTGGAGAAAAAAAACCTAGGAAATTATGTTTATCTAAAAATGCTATCTCTGCTGTCAGAACAGAAGCTGCAGTTTTTTGCTTTAATAGACCATGAAAGTGATTCAACAAATTGTTTCAGCCTCTTAAAAACAAATATTAAGCTACATCAATACAAAATTAGACAATAAAAATGTTAGTAATCTCTGGCAGGAAGAGAGAACTTTTTATCATGTCTCCACTAATTTCCGGTATCTAGCAGATAATTCTAAGACCATGCGTTTTTAGCAGACATTAAATCAATTTTAACTATTGGTTTAAAGTCTTTTCACTTAATTGAAAAAAAATTAAAAGAATTTTAGGTTAAGATAATATAGCTAATATAATCATTTTTCATAATGCAATGTCATTTCAAAAACATGTAATCAAATTATTTATTCTGTCAATAAAGACACTAAAAACACAAATACACATTTCCCACACACTATATTTCCATTCTTGAAACATTTCCTCTCATTTCTGTTGTGCTTTGCATTAAGTAGTCTCATTACATGAAAGACATAATGTCATTTTTTGCTTTTTAGTGTGCTGGCCCTAAGCCTCAACAATAGTACTGAACTACATACACCAATTTCTGGCAAAGAGCTTAGTGATTAAAAAGATTCTTGGGAATCAAAAACTGAGGAATCCAATAATCCACCTAACCCTTATCTGCACTGATGAATAAGAATGATGTAGTGGGGTTTATATCTTTTTAAATATTACTGAGAAATTAAAGTAATCCTGGGGTGAAGCAGGGAAATTATTGGTTACATCTCAAGATGGAAGGATATCATATGGCTACACTTGATATGAAAACGTAAAACAGTGAGCAACTGACTTACATATCCAGTTAATTTTACCTTCAACAATTTTATCTTTACTATAAAAAAGCCAAATAAACACCAATTTGGGTTGCTAATTTTAATATAAAATGTTTACCTGCTATATATCTTTTAAAAAAGAAAGTCAAATTAACTGGGTTTCAGATTGTCAAATATGAGGATAGATTAAAGGGTCTCCCTGCCACATTCTGTGCTGGCTACATGGACAACCACTACATCCCAAAGGCTAAAGTCTTCTTTCAGTCACACTTGTATAAAACTGGAGTAACCTGACAGCCTTCAGTTTACACTGGTGTAAAGGAGAGTGGATCCTGGCCCAAGCAGGGTTACACTGAATTAAAGTCAGTGGACTATTTGCCCTACAATCCCTTAAGAGGTGAAACTCTAAGACAAAATTTCCAACTTGGCACATCTTAGTTACCAATTGGAGCTAAACCCTTTTTGATACTTCCCTTCCTCCACACCTCTATCACCTATAACCAGCACATGCCATCTGAGTAACATATGTCCACCAAACCAAACCAGATGGAGAGTAGCTGCTTTGGGAAGAGGAGGCTGGGTGGGGACAAAGGAGGAGGAGAACAGGGCTGTAAAATAATGGTGAAGAAATTAAAAATATTAGCTAGTTACTGACGATTATATTTTCAGTTCTTTTCTTCAAAAGAGGTTTTCTTTCTGTCAGCGTTTAATAGATGTGAGCTTCATGGAGTCTGTGCCAGTGTCTCTTTCAAACTAAAATCATATCATGTGGGAAGACATTTTATTCTCATTGACACACACAACCTGCATATGATTAAAGCTGAACTGGAGCAGAATTAACTATTCTGTTAACAAAACCGTATCTGTTATCAAGCTTGCAAGAATAAGACTGTTTGGAAGGGAAATGAAGGCCTGCTGACCTGAAGCCCACTCCCTTGGGTCAGTGCATGCTGGGAGGGGAAATAAGCTACAGAGCAGACAATTTTCAGCTTGACTGGTTTTACTTTCTCTACCAGGCCTCGTGAAAACAAACTGACAAAACAAAGGACACAAAATTAATGACCCATGCATTCTGTCAATTGACTCTTAGTAACAGTGGCTAGTTCACCTTAATTTTTTTTTCACTTTGAGCAAGTAGCCTTAGGCATTGATTAAGGTTCACTTAAAATTCTTCAAAGGCATCGCTTGGTTTTCATTAATTTGTTAACTGTAATTTCTTCTTCTGGCTAATAAACAAAGCAAAGGGACTTTATTCAAATTGCAACCAAACTTACAGAACAGATCTTTCTGACATTATTGATCAATAATTTCATATCCGCAATCCAGAAAAAGTCATATCAATGAGTTTTTCACAACCAATTTAAAGCATTTACACCTCTCTTGGCTTCTTTTTTTGAATAGTTCAATTATTTGTAAGTTTAATTCAACAGCTAAACAGAAGGATAATGCATAATACAGCTGCTGTGCTTATGCAACTAAATTATGACAGATCTTTTACTGACATTTTATGCATAGACATATTGAAGCACTAATGAATGTCAATTACAAATGCTAATGACGGGGTCCATCTTACATCTTACATGATATGAAGTGCCCCCAATTCTCTCTAAAGTCACATGGTTAACTTTTTAGTAACTTAAGGCATATAGTAAAAACGTACATAACACTAGTCAACAGGATCAAAGACACTTGTAGCTGCATGGCTAAAGTACTGCACAACTTTTTTAAATATTTACCCCGTTATATAAACGTCTACTGAAGGGCACTTACAGAAATGATAAGGACTCCACAGCAAACACCTTTAAAAACCAAGAGCTGTGGCATGCAGGAGAGATAAGGCTACTTCCTGCAAATCCTCATGCACAGACTTTGTCCTTAATCGGACAAATAGTCTCACTGATACTAATGAAACTTATCTTTGGGAGCAAGGGTGGCAGGACTGGGCTCTTAATTTGGAGTTACTTTTATAGCTCTCTCATTTAAATTAGTAGCACATTTGCCATTATTTCCAATGGGAACTGGAGCAATCTATTGACCATTTTCTTTTCAACGATGCTACTGCAAAGTGTTGATTGTGCTCAGAGCCCACAACTCCCAAAAACAGTGATTTCAGTTACATAAGTGTCTTTCAGTGGACACTTACCAACATAAGATACTCAAAAAGAAACCCTTGCCACCAAAAGTCTAAATATACAATAAGTAATGACGGCCTCATGGAGATGAATCTCATTGCTCACCAACAGATATCACCATCTCCCTTTAGTTGTAACAGATACAGGTTTATACAATAATGATCTCATATGCTGAAAATGTATCTCTGCAATTGTATTATATTAAGGCTTTCCCAATAAAGTAAAAAACTTAGGGATTTTGGGGGCAGAGGCACGGTGAATTGAGGAAGATTCTCCAATGGAAATAGTTGTTAGAATGGAAGAACAATACATTTAACAACAGGATCTAAAAAAAAAGTGGTTTTCCCCTGAATACTCAGTTCTTGTAAGCCAGCAGGCCTTTCAAAGCAGTATACAACTTTTAGATAATTTGACTTTACAACAGCTCTGTGGCTACGTCTACATTGCAAGGTTTTTGTGCAAAAACGGACATTTTTGCGCAAAAACCCATGAAGCCTCCATACCTCAAGCATGCTTTTGTGCAAGGAAATCGACAGTAAAATGGGAGTACAGAGGGCTCTTTGTGGTGTAGGTAAACTTCCTTCTACGAGGCATAACTCCTTTTTGAGCTACAGCTTTTGCGCAAAAAGGCATGTGTGGACGCTCCACAGGGGTTTCTTGTGAAAAAAGAGTCTATCTGAAAAAGCACCAGCGCTTTCATGGCCATTCTGTGAATGACCATCAGAGCTTTCTTGCGCAAGAGCATCCATGCTGTGTGGACGCTCTCTTGTGCAAAAGCGCATTGCAAAAGTGATATGCTTTGAAGTGTGGACACGCTTTTGCACAAGAAGTTTTTGCGCAAGAACTCTTCAGCAAAAGACTTCTTGTGCAAAAACTCTGTAGTGTAGATGTAGCCTGAGAGATAAATATACAACTATTAACCTCACTTTACAGATGGCAAAACTGAGATAGTCAGCTTAAAGGTCCAAAAACCACAAGGCGGACAATGAAAGTGTGACACTGGTTAAATATCAGGGTCATGATTACATATCACAGGCGGAGTCAGGATCAGTGTCAGAACTAGAATTCAAGAGACCTTCTGTTTTGTTTGTTTTAATTAAAACCTATTCACCAAAGGAGTATGGAGTCTGATATTTTAATAAGACTTCTTCTAGAAGGACAAGTTTGCTCCCAACCATCTACAAACTTCCTAAAAAGTTATAAAATATTACAGCAAGTCTCATTTAGGGCCATTTTAGTTGCATTTGTCAGCATGCCTATTATAAAAACTTTTTAATAGTTTATAATGTAGCTACAAAAAAATTGCTGGCAAAAAAGTTGGCACAAATTCTCTGCTTGGAGATGAACTATTTGTCAAATTAACAAACAATTAGCTTCTCTCTCTTTCAATTATACTAAAAGCAAAAGTTTGAATGCTTTTCAAAATTATCAAAAGCTTAAGAGATACACATTGTTCACTGTTTTCCCTCTTATTTAATATACTTTAAAGACATTAAAATATTATTTTTTCAAATTATATGCAAAATTTCCTTCTGGTCTCTCCTCAAGTTTAAGTCAGTTGAGCTAAATCATTGGAGTTATGCCAGTTTCATACCAGCTGAGAATCTGTCATGCAGAGTCAGTTACTAAAAATAATAGAAAACTTGTATTAAGACTTTTTCTCAATAGAGCTCTGGATGTTGCAACTCATTGTTAAATCTCCTCTTGCTGCTAGTGACTGAAAGGTGCAACTCAATCAAATTAACATATATACTTGTTCACAAGATCCTACTCCGTTGCCTCATTGGGGTGCGGAGGTGACCCTGGGCTCTCGAAGGCTATGCCAGCGAAGCATAAGCTCCAGCAGGTTCTACCATGCTGGAAAGGTTTTGAGTTTGGTCCTGGAAGAAGACTGTCTACTGTCCAAGGACAAGCCTAGCAAAGTGCGGAGAGGTACATCACCAGAAGGTTGGCCACCAGCCGACGATTTGGCCACAGCAACTATGAACACAATAATACAGCATGACCTTTGGTACTGTGTAGATCCTCCTTACTTCTGCAGTGATGGTGATGGTAATTAAATGGTGGATATGGAGGCAGAGGATGCCACAAGACAAAAAAAGAATCCTTTATGGAAGATTTATGCAAGGAGATGGACGAGAACTGCACAAAACAGAATGGCGTGAAAAAGTTGTGATCTGCTTGGTGGCGAGACAATTCACATCGATGAAATCACAGATATTCCAAGTACTTGTTCATAAGACAAATTTTTTGTGCTTAAAAAGTGACGTATCAAAGAGTTGGTCAGCTTATCAATGGGTCTACATTGTCATGATAGATCGGGGATGGTAAATTTCAGTTTCCAGTCCATCAGCGTAAGCCTCTGTCACACTGGAACATGCAACAGGAGGGGCAGGAAGTGGCAGCCAGCCTGTCCCTCAGCCTGCGCTGCTTCCCACAGCTCCCATTGGCCAGGAACAGTAAGTCGCAGCCACTGGAAGCCGGGGGGTTCTGAGGATACACCAAGTACCCAAAATGTTCTAGCATGCCAGCAACTTACCCTGACAGGCCAGGAACCAAAGTTTGCCAACCACTGAAATATAGGGTCAGCCTTTTAAAGGGTCATCACATTTTGCCATTTTTACCTATTCATCTAGGGGGTCAGCTTATAAACGAACAGGCTAATGAATGAGTATATACAGTAATAAAAAAGTAATAGTTGGCAATTATATAATATTTTTCATCTGAAAGTTTCAAAATACTGTACTTTACAAACTGAACATTTATAAATATCCCCATTTTACAATTTTAGCCCAGGTTCTCTGAGGCTGCACCATTTGTTCTAGGAGCTAATCATCACAAAAATCACAGTCTCGATCCTTGGGTATGCTGTTCATTGCTCAGATATACCTGAAGAGCTGCCCTTTACTTATAACATAGGTACATTAGAACTTTATTTTACAAATTCCAGTCTTATAAATGACCAGTTATAGAAGCCATTTTTCCTGACCCAAGAAAAAATTAATCACATAAGTGAAGTGATGCCAATGGAACCTTTCCACATCCCCTCCCTTTCAAATACTTTCAAAGCATTGGAAATCACTTTACAGTGGCTTGAAGGACAAGAAGAAAGGAATGCAGTACACCATACTGCAACGTATACACTCCAGCTATGGTCATTTTGAGACGTTCAATTTATGAACTCCTCAATCCATAGGGGTTCTACTGTATTGTGAAGAGGATTTGTATTTTATATTGCACAACAGAGCACAATATACAGTCCCAGCAAATGCAGGCATGGAGACATCACTGATTAGGAAAATAATATAAGAAGGTTCCATGAAATAAGTGAGTTTTAAGGGGAGCTCTGCAGCTGGAATGGAAAGGCACTTTTTACAGGGAAATAACATGGTGTCTCAAGATGGGACAGCATGAGAGAGGTACAAAGTCAAGAGTGGAAAGAAGAAACAACAGGCTTATCTACACAGTGGAGAGATGTGTTCTGTGGGGATATGATTTCTAAAGCACATTAGAATGTTGCACATTAATTATTCCCTAGTGTGTTTTAACACAGTACTGTTCAAACAGCACATGTTACAATGCACCTATTACCTGGGAGAATTAACACACAACACCTCACTGCACTTTCTAAAGGACACCCCAGTGCAGCACATTATCCTACTCCATAGATAAGCCCAAAGACAGCAGTCAGGAAAGAGGCTACAGAAGAGGACAGGACACTGCCATTACAGTCATGCATATACTATTTATGAAACTAGGATCTGAGGTGACCTAGGAATTGTTTAAAAAAACAACATACCCAGCGTTGAAATTATACCAGAACCTCCCATAGCTCTTCCTTGGTATTTCAAGAAACCCTGCTACAAGGGAAGTTCAGTTTCACAGCTCTAGTACTCACATAATAGGGTTGTTTTTTAAATTAGGAAGTCACTTTCTTTGGTAAAGGGGAAATCAGTAAACCTGCACCAAGTGACCACTCAAAGAAATAGTGATTTCTAAAAGGAGACAGTTCTTTTATTAAACACCCGTGCAGGTGCTAATCTCCATAGTTATCACTACAGATCTTGGCTAGAATAAAATTATAATTGAAAAACTGAAAGAAGTATCATATACTATTAAATATAAAGATCTAAAAATAGTGCATTTTAACTTACTTGTATTTTTTATAAAATACATAACATAAAAATAGTTTATTGTGCATAAAAGATTCCTTGCAGCGAAAATATTAATGTCTGCTAGTTAAATTAGTTATCTATAATTTATATGGACACTGGATTAGATTTTTGGTCCCTATTCAGCAAAGCATATAAGGATTTGTTTGAAGTTAAGCATGTGCTTAGCTCAGGACTGACAATGTTTAAATGCTCAGTTGATTAGGTGCTTAAATGCACTGCAGAATCAATAGCTTCATGCTTGGACATATGGAAGGTTTATATTGTTTATATTATCATTTAACAGATGCCATCACATTTCAGCACACAAACTCAAGTCAATGCACTGCACTATGCGAAGTTCAGAGTGTCCTTGTGCACACACTCTCTGGCTTCTGCAAGATCCACACAGGCGGGGCCCTTTGGAATACAGAGGCTTATGTGCACAAGACCTATGGGTGACGAAATCTGAAGCAAAGATTTTGCTACACTAGTTCTTGGTGGTCTCTGGTCACCATGGAGAGGTGGTCATTTAATACCAGCAACTTAACATTGAAACATTCTTCAGGATACTTCAGAATCCTTGCTTTGGGCAGGTGGTTACTTAGTAAAAATGGGCTTTAAATAAGACATCACTGCATCTCATGCTTTCCAGTGCTGTACCTAAGATGTGCTGAAGATGCAGAGATTCCACATGGGTTAGAGTTTTGTTACAGTGCAACAATAGTTAGGTACCATAAGAGAACTCTCTTTTCAGACCCATGAGGTGGTGTCTGCCTTAAAGCAATCTCTTACCATTTTTAAAATAATGCACAGGAGTGTAGAAAAAAGGTCAGAGTGATTTAAATGAGCAGTTATTCTTTATTTACACTGCATAATTTAACAGTAAAAATAAAATCCTGGAAGATGGTGTTTAATAAATCACAAAAATTCATCTTTGAAGTATTGCTAGAGTTCTGCAAAATAACGTTCTTCCAAAATGCTGAGCCTCATCTAGTTTCACCAGATTATTTTAAAAATCAAATCAAACCAATATAAATAATGGGTAGAATTACTATCCTGCAGGGAATGTCATCACAAATTTCCTGGCATTTTCTATGCAACTATAAGCATGACTGGTCTATTTACTGAAAGTAGTATATACTGTATAATGTTCACTGAAAACTCATGTAACTAATGCAATATGATAGCCACTGGGGTACTACTGTGACGTAAAAGATATATTGCAATTTTATCCAATTCAAACAGGAAAAAAATGGTTTTTAATAGGCCCACCTTCTAAACAAATACCTTGTCTGTTCTACAGAAGTTGAAGGTTATGCATAAGTCATCCTGTAATAAAAATAACGATGTGAAATAAACAACACTGCACTATAATATGATTTGAATCTTCAATCAGTGGATGTTTGCACAGACTGACTGTGTGCCGAAGTTTTATACGATTTGTGTAATGTAATTGTAATGCCTCATGCTGTTAAATACAGAAGCTCAGGTATAGGAGTTTATAGATTCAAAGTGCTAGGTCCCAACTTGGAAGGAGCAGGTATTTCACAGATGTGACAGGTTTAGCTTATAAGAGAAGTTGCAGTGCTGTGGCAGGACAATAGGTCTGTGCCAGCCACGCCACACAGTAGTGGAAGCTTTCTGTCACTGAGGGTATGTCTAGAATGAAAAGCTTTTCCAGGGTACCAGAGGTATCCCAGCAAATCTCTGCCACATCCAAGGAACATGTCTGCTTTTCCGAAAAAAAAATGCCGGAAAAGCGGATGCATTTTGTCGGCATCCCTGTAAACCTCGTTTTACAAGGAAGAAGGGATGTTCCAAAAGAGGGTTTTTTCCAAAATCTGGTCCTGTGCAGATGAGCCAAATTTCAGAAAAGCCTTTTTCGGAAGTAAATTGGAAAAAGAGATGTAATCTGCGTACCGCAAATTATGTTTCTTTTTCTGATTTATCTTTGTAGTCTAGACAGAGCCTAGAAGGTCACAGATCTAGAAGAATTGGGGGAAACTGATGCAGCCTGAGGTTGTGGAACCATTAAAGAGAGAGCGGGACAACAGGCAACCATTCTTACTAGAGTTGTGGAAAATGTGGCCGCTGTTTTTCAAGGGCCTACAGGAGCCAATGGGGCAGGGAGCTAGAGTAGAGGTAAGGAGTACCAGTGTGCGTGCCACTGACCTCCCATGCATTCTTTGAACTCAACATTCATCCCAGAAAATATAAAATATTAATTTCTGCCAGCTTTGCCCACATCTTTACTATGTGTTACAAATATCAAAATATTGGGGATATAGAACATGTTAAAAATTGAGTGAGACGTGAAGCATTACATAGTCTAATGCATAAGTACATCTGGATATTTAAACCATGGACAGCAAACATGATTTACAATGCTGACATCTTACACAAAAGAAGTGTAACATAAAACTCAAAATATAAAATTTGCAATTAAAGGGAAAATAAATCTTAAGTCTTAGTACAATCCTGGAGCCTTAACATTTCACTTCTTCTGCAAGGAGTGAGTATCCTGCATTTATTTATTTTGTATGGAATTCAATATTATTCACACAATCTCCAGCAAGCTGGTGTCATTTTTTTAAGCTTTGGGATTGCAAGATTTCACCTATGCTTTTAATGGTGGTAATGAAATAACTATCACTGCTTTACAGCATTCTTAGGCATAGGCCATATTTCTAAACGAGGTCACTCATGTGAGGGCCAAAAGTGTGAATCCACTGTTAGCTAATGTTCTACATTCCTTCCAATTGTGGATCATTTTGAAATTGATATCTGTATGAAAACAAACCTCAGATAACCATGAAGTTCCTAGGGCAACTTTTGCTTTGGCTGGTACAAGCAAGCATACAATGATGTCCTGCAGGGGATGACTCACCATTGCCATACTCTCTGGAGTCACTCTAGGGAAAACAAGATTTGAATTCCCCTATAGAAGACAACACTTCTGTCCAAGATGATCTCAAGAGGGGTTTTGTTCGCTTGTTTTGTAATTCAGGGTGCATGTACACTGAACTGTTATTTTTGAGATAACTAGCATTACTTCAAAATAACAATGCGAGCATCTACACAGCCATTCTGTTATTTCAAAATAACAGATGGCTTATTCTGACATCTGTAAACCTCATTCTGAGGAATAACGCCTATCCCGAAATAGCTATTTCGAAATAAGGCATGAAGATGCTCCACTGCTGCTATTTCGAAATAGCCCGTCACCAGGGCCATTCTAAGTTATTTCTCCCCAGTGCCTCCTGGGGCTCTAAATCAAGATAGCACATCCCTATTAGGGAAGCCTGCCTCAGACTAATTTTGAGGCTTCCCTGCAGTGTAGACGTGCTATTTCAAAATCAGCTATTTCACAATAACTATTCTGGAATAACTTATTTTGAAATAAGTGTGCAGTGTAGACATACCCTCAGAGACATAGGAATGCTCTGCTTTGTCACACTCAGTTTTATATATTTTAGACTACCAATGAAGCTTGACATTTAAACCTAGACAATAACCCCTTGTGGAGTTGGAAACTGCAAATATGGATCATATCTGCTCTCTGAAATGATTCAATTCAAAACTGTTTCTATGGCCCTTCACCTTAAGCCTGCCCAAATCCCCTCATCCAGAGTCAGCAAGGTATTTCTGTCTAATTGTATTTGTTAATGGGCCCCCCTCACTTCTTATACTCTGTTTGAAACAGGCAGTCTTTAAAGGAATTTAATCTTTCAAAGACTTGAAGGTGAACCTTATTCTGATTGTTCTTTCCAGCAACACATTTGGCAGGGCAGGCTCAATGTCAGATGGTGACCTCAGCAAGGCAATGTTCAAAAGACTGTGGAAGCTTTAAGCATTTTAGTTTGTAAACAAGTAAATGAAGATTCCCATTTCCTGCCAGCAGGGGCGGATGAGAGTTTTGTGGGGCCCAGGGCAGCACAATATCGCGCCCCCCACCCCCTTTGGAGAAAAAACAGAAAAAAGGGGTCCCCCCATGCCCACTCCTCCAGTAGCCCCACACTGATCATGTGAGCTACCCCCTCCTCATCTTCTCTCCTAACACCTCCCTCTACACACCTGCCCTCTCTCTCTCTCCTCTGGTGCTGGTCCCTCCCCTGCAGGTGTCTGCCCTTCTGCTTCACCCCCAGAATCCCCTGGCACCTGCACCTTCCCTTACCCCTGCACCCTCCTGGTGCCTCCCCCTTCCCTCACTGCCCTTGTGCCCTTTGCCCTGTTTTTCCATGATGCCCACCCCCTCACCACCCTCAGGCCCCATGCTATCACACATGCCTTGCTCCATCCCTGCCTTCCTCATGCTCACCCCTCCTTTCAAGCCCTCTCCCAGCACCTCCCCCTCCCACCTTTAGCCCTCAATGCCCTTACCCTCTCCTCTCCCAACATCATCCTGTCCCCCCCTCCCACTGACACCTCCCCTCCTGCCCTTTTCCTCATTGTCTCCACTTGGCCCCCAGCATTTGTCTCTCCTCCCCTTTCTTCTCCTGACCTGCCCCCCTCCCCTCAGCACAAGCCCTTTCCTCTGCCATACACCTTATGGCTTCCAGTGTGCAGGGCGGTCGCGGCCCAGGCTCCAGGCCATGTGTCGAACCGTGAGGTGCAACGGTGGGCTGCACGGTTTTGAAGTCCTGGGCCGTGATGTCACGCCACGCCACGCCTGGGCGTCTCCCCTCTCAGCTGTTGCGTGGCATTTCAGCACGCCGCACATGCGCTCCCTCAGCCCCACGTGGCCCGTACTGGCTGACGTTGGGGAATTTCAAAAGTGTGGGGCTGTGGCGCCCCACCACAATCCCCCCCCCCCCCCAGCAACCACCAGCTGGCTCTGCAGCTTACTGCCCACCAGGAAATTCCCAGTATCCTGCTGGGCCAGTCCACCCCTGGCGCTGGCGCGGGGCCTGTTGAAGTGTGGGGCCCGGGGCAGCAGCCCTCTCGCCCTGCACTATATCCACCATTGCCTGCCAGCCTTGTCTGTCCTACCTTGAGATACAGGAGGAAAGTTGAAGGAGAAGGGCCCCTTTTGAGGCAAGAACTGTGGCCCTTTGATCTTTTTTCCTCCTAGATTTGGGCATTGCCCTCCTTGTTATTCATTCTGAGATGTTTGCTGCCACAGTTATTTGCCTCCTCAAATTAGCTTTGATTTAGGAGCTCCAAATAAGCCAAGCTTGGGAGGTCTATAATCTTGACAAGAGTTTTGTCAATCATCACCAGCACAGTGAAATATCCTACCCATCCTGTCCCAACATTCATGTCAACATGATAATACACATTGCAAAAGTCCTATTTGCCCTTCTGATACACTGTAATTGAAATTTAGCACCCTCAGACGTGGCCACCCTTAGATGCGTCCACTATCTCCCAGAGGAATCATAGAATCCTAGAACTGGAAGGGATCTTGAGAGATCATCAAGTCCAGTCCCCTGCCCTCACGGCAGGACCAAGCACAGTCTATATAATCCCTGATAGATGTCTGTCTAATCTGCTCTTAAATATCTCCAGTGATGGAGATTCCATAACCTCCCTAGGCAATTTATTCCAGTGTTTCACTATCCTGACAGTTAGGAAGTTTTTCCTAATGTCCAACCTAAACCTCCCTTGCTGTAGTTTAAGCCCACTGCTTCTTGACCTATCCTCAGAGGAGAACAATTTCCCTCCTTGTGACACCCTTTTAGATACCTGAAAACTGCTATCATGTCCCGTCTCAGTCTTCTCGTTTCCAAACTAAACAAGCCCAATTCCTTCAGCCTTGCTTCATAACTCATGTTCTTTAGATATTTAATTTTTTTTTTCGCTCTTCTCTCGACCTTCTCCAAATTCGCCACATCTTTCTTAAATTGTGGTGCCCAGAACTGGACAAAATATTCCAATTGAGGCCTAATCGGCATCCACATGTAATACAGTATCCTCCTCTCCCAGCTTAGCATTTCTTGTGTTTCTATTAGTTATAGTATTTTTATAATGATGCCCATGATCTAATTATTCATGTGAGTTGGCTATAGATAGTACAAATGTAGGCGGGCTCATATGTCCCTTAGCTTCTTCTCATAATGCTCCACCATTGGATTGTGAGAGATGTTGGGCAGAAGTCTGAAGGCCCACTATTTTTAGGGCATAGAGAGTTTCATTTTCCTGCCTGAGATTTTGGAGGCATGGGAGGACTGATGCCTCCAGTCTTCTGACAGTTTGCACAGAAACAGAAATGGACACTTCAGAAGTCAAGAGAAATGATTGCTGGGACAAGGCCCAGCTGTGCTGTCATAGAGTTGAGGTGGAGTTCTGGTAACCTGCCCTTATATGGCCCCTTTTCCCCTATTTGTTTACCTATAAAGAACTCTCACAGGTCTCTCACAGCTGAACTGTCATTGGATCAGTAAGCTAAAACAAGAAGACCTCTTATGACATGCATGTAAACCATTTCTTCCAGAAATAATGAAAGGCTAGTAAAGCCAGCAGAGTAAAGCCAACAGCAGACCTTACTTCGGGGCTGGACTTGGGCATGGGATTTACTTGTGGCATCCATGGGATATGGGACTTTTCCATGTCCTTAGGCATCAGATGGGGAAAAAAACTTTATATAGGTGCGGGACACTTTACCTTCACCTGACATCATCATAAATGCAGAGGAGAGTATCCAATATCCTAAAAATAATGTGGTTTCATTCCCTGAGGTACCAAGATACTCTAATCATTTCACTGCTGGTCCACCATTGAAAATGATGTGCTGCCATTGCCACTGAAATCAATATAATGTTAAGTAATACCTGTTACATTCAAGAACACTAGAAGGTTTGTTCTGCCTAGACACATATAGAACATTCTGCAACAATCAAAAGTTATTTTGTCAATCCAAGGCCACATGCTGATTTAGATCCCTGCATATGAAGCTCCACTTGTTCCCATAACACAAGAACTGGAGGAGGGGGTCACCAAATTAAATTAAAAAGGAACAAAAGAAAGTATATCTTCACACAATGCCCCGTCAACCTGTGGAATTCCTTGTGAGAGAATGTTGTGAAGACAGAACTTTGACAGGACAGTATTGGAAGACAGGGTACTGGGCAGGATGAACCTTTCATCTGACCTGGTCTGGCAATTCTTAGGTTCACTGATTACATGGATTTATGGCAATGGATCTACAGAAATGCACATGGCTGGTGTAGGTTGTATCTGATAGGAGTTGTCCCTACCCTTGCTTCTTTTTCTCCAATTCTAGTACAAGTATATGCTATTTTCATCATCTGTCTCTTTTCCTTCTATCCACAACATCTACGGGAACAAGCCCTACCAGAATTTTTACAGGCTGCTCCAGAAAACAAGCCAAGCTATAGTTCAAATTTACAACCAGAAGCACCATCACAACATACTGTCTAACTCATTAAAATGACATTGTAATGAGCACCTTTTTATCAGCACTCTCAAACCAGCAAGTATTAGCAGCTGCTTTCTGGAAAGCCGCTAGTCTTATAATCAGAGAAGAGATATCAGCTTGAGACAAGCTGAAGGCTGATACTTTAACCATGCACTGTAATCCAGTACTTACAATTAATGCATACTTACTAGTACAAAGTTCTAAATAACAACCTTTGAAACCAACATCTAAGTTTAACTCCATGTCCTTTTTTCATAAACAAAATCAGTCTGTCTTGTGCTTGTTTTAGAGATTGGACTTAATTTGTGACAGGTTGTTCTCATTTTCCAATTACTCTCTAGGGAACTCATATTGGCATGCTGGCAAATAATTTTTGGCTCTTCAATTTGGTTGCAAATAGTGACATTGTTCTTGGTTAAATCTCTGCAAATGATGCACACTTTTCTCACCCTGCATTGCATGGAATCTGATTTCTTTATCAGGCTCCATATGTTTCCTTAGCTGCCTGCTGTGGTAGGGCAAAACTTGTGCTTCTTAAGGAGCTGCATGCTTATCTGAAGCTACCTGTGGATTTCTGTGCTCAGCTAGATCTCAAACTCCATACTAAACTCTGCCTTCAGTTTTCTATGGGAGCAGATCAGGTTGTGAGAAAGGTATTAGTGCATCTGAACTGCTGCCAAACCGAGTCCCTGTGTGAACTCATGCTTATAAGAGGCAGCACTGCCTACACCTTTGAGCACATTTATGGCTACCATATGCCTCCTTTTAACTGGCCAATTTGGAACAGGTGGGAGGTGTTGCTCTGGAAATAGAGGCTGCTGGCATGTAAGGAGGCAAAACTGAAACATAAAAGCGCACTCAGCCATATTACAACAGAAGGTGAAAATCATGCCCCATCCGCAGAGTACTACCCACCTTCTAAGTCAAGACGGGCCTCCGCTGGGCTGTAGAATTTTTCAGCATCACTTGGAGTGGAGTGAAAACCTTGACTGATCACTGTGGAATGCCTTTAGCTTTTGGTACAACAAAGCTAAGGAGTTCCTGTATGAGAAGCTTTTCACCTCACTAAGAGGCACCCATGACCTTTGGAGAAAGTCCATCTCTTTGTTCTGTATCTGTACAGCACCCAGCACATGGGGGGTTGTGATTCATGGCTGGAGCTCCTCGACATGGCCACAAGACCAATAAATAAATCATAATATCCATGCTACTAAATGATGTAGTCCCAGCTCACATTTTGTCAAAGCAACGTTCACTGTATCATGCCCTTCTACTAAAACGGTTAATTAAAATGAGCAATATTAGCAATATCATGTTAGTCAGCAATTAAATAAAGTGACATTTATGCCCTGATGTAATCTAGTCATTGCATTCTGGACTCCAAGACATCCAGGGCATGCCACAGATTCATGTTCCAGTCCTGAAGACTAGGTTCTGCATTCAGAGCGCTCTTTAGCTGAATGATGAATGGTGAGGGGGAATGGAGAAAAACCATTCAAAGAAGAACAGCTTCCTGATGCCTATGCATTTGAGGAGGCTCAGTGCTGTAAATTAATCATTTTACTGTCTGTTAAAAGTTCACTGGATGCTTTCAAAGTCCATTTGTTCCAAATGGTGACGGCAAGAGGCTGCTGGGAGTTGTAGTCAACTTAAGAGACAGATTCTTTGAGACACCTGCCCTAACTCACCAGGATTCCAGAGCTTGCAAAAGAGTAAAACAAGGATTTCCCTTTGTTTAGAAGTTTAAAGGGGAAGGGGGATATCTATATTATCTACTTATTCTGTTTTTGTTCCCTTTGTTTATAGTTTCATAGACTTTAAGGCCAGACGGGACCATTAAACCATCTAGTCCAACCTCTTGTATAACACAGGCCAAGGAATTCCATTCAGCTATTCTGGTATTGAGCCCAGTAACTTGTGTTTGGCTAAAGCATAGTACATTGCTATATTTTAGTCATGTGGGGAACTGAGTGTCTCAGGAGCAAGGATGCAGGAACTATTTATACAGTAGTAATTTGTTATCATTATCATCTTTATTATTGCCACGAATTGCCATTGAAGTATAGGAAAGTGTGGTAGTGAATTTTCCCAATGTCTTAGGAGTCTGGACACAAACTGAATCATAAAGATTCTGGGGTTCATCTGCTACACTGATGCACACCCTAGAAATATTAGATTAGACAGAAAAGAAGCTCCTTCTCTCCCAGACAAGCACAGCTGCTATACCAAAGACCTGATGCAGCTCCCTGAAAGTCAAAGGGAAGATTAAATGTAATATAACCTGAACATATACGCATAAAGTAGAAAAGAGAGACAGACAAACTAAATATTGTTGAGTCCCTCTCACCTGTCAAACTATTTTAAGTATTTTGTTTAGTGAAAATGAATTACAGAAATTAATTGGACGAACTAAACTTAGTTACATTATGCTCATTGCCTAGAAAGTACCATAAATCTGATGAATGATGGAATGATGGCTAATAAATCCTCATCGCCATGCTAAATTCAATTCACTAAATAAATTGATCATGTCATCAATGTCGTCACTGCATTTCTCTGCCACAGTAGGTGCACAGTACAGTTGTTCCTGCTTTTGCTTCTTTAATAATACTCACCAACTTCACAGGGGCTCTGAGACAACAAATTACTTAATTTGTGTAAAGTGCTTTGAGATCCTCAGCTGAAAGATGCTACATAATTGCTTCTCTGCTTGTCCAATCTGTTTCAGGAAAAAGGAAATTATGGAATCCAGCAGTGAAAAATTTGATTCTCATGCATTAATAGATGGTTTGGATAGCTGGCAAGGCGAGAGAAGGAAATGATGATACTACCTGCAGTGATTTTGTCTTGATTCCTGAATATTGTTCTGCAAGGACCCAATTTTGTAAGGTTTATAACACTTCCTATGTGGTGCAGAGCACCCTTGGCTCCTGTTGGATTCATGAACACTGAACATCTTGCATGCTTGAGCACTTAATAAGGAAGATTATGGGTACATTCTGGCTCCTCAGCATTTTCTTTCTCTCTGCAGTCCTCCCCATCCGCCCTCCTAAATTCCCTAATATGCCAAAGTCCCGTGGTATGTGGTATAGTGGGATGGTTCCATTCACATATTTGTCTGCAGAAACATAGATTCAACTTTTCATTTTGTTCACAAGTAAGACAGCATCTTCAATGATCTCTACCTGGAAAATACACTTCATTGTTTAGAAAAATCAGTACAAGATGGGCTTGATCTTATGAACCCACTATTTGTTTGGCTAATGATTGGACCATTAGCAAGGAACTGATACTACAAGTCAGAACTACAAAACACTGACAGCTGCATGGGGAACCAGCACAGCACCTGCCCACACCAAATCCATCTCTTTGCTCAAGTGCTATTAGTCTCTCCTTTCCACAAGTGCTGCATTCACCACAGACACTGGAACAATCACAAGACCTAGACCCTCTCCCCCCCACGGCCCTCCCCACACACACTTGAAACTTGCTTTGACCTTTTTGCAGCAAACCATTCCAACTTCATTTTTTATATTGTTCCCTCCTCTCCATTTCTCGCTGGACACAATCCTGCTTCTTCTGAAAGCAAAAGCAGCTTTGCAATGGACTTCAGTGACATTAGCAACCTGCCCATTGTCAGTATTAGTACCTTCATATTGTTAGAAATTAAATGCAAACCACCATACATGCTTTAAGACTGCAAAAAAAAGTTCTGTAAGGTTGTTTTTTGTGGTTGTTTTTTATGTTAGGAATATTAGGTCCTTCCATCCTTTCCTCCACTCAGGGGTCTTTGGAGACTATAAACAGCAATGACATCCAAGATAGTCACCATTCTCTGCCCCTAAATTCTCATTCTCTCTCTCTCTCCTTCCTTGGGTGGAGACAGACAGCTGCAGATCAGGTCATAAACTTGCACATTATGACAATCACTATTCATGTCCTCCAAAGATCTTGCCAAGGCTTCCAGCAAAGAGTCATATTAAGCTCCTGATATTTCAAATGTAAAAACACCCAAAACAAACAAAAAAAGTGGGGGGAATCCAAGAAGCTCATGGTGGTGAACTCCCCCATTTCAGATAATGTTGCTAAATGCTCAGACGAGCTCAGAAGGTGGGAGAGAGAAGCAATGTTCTATGTTTTATCATCTTTAGGAACAAACTCTGCAGTCTCTTGTTCTTACTGTGGCATTTATTCCTAGGGAAGTCAAAGGAAGTTTTCGTTGCATAGGGACTACAGAATTCAGATTGTTTACAGCTCTCCACCAAGTTACCACATCTATGGGCCAAACTCTGCTCTTAGATGTGTACAGTACCTTCAGTGAAAGTTGCACATGTGTATTTAAAAATACATCTGTATTATATGTGCCTATATTAACAGTATGCAAAATCATCCATAAAAATATCACAGAATCATAAGGCTGGAAGAGACCTCAAGAGGTCATTGAGTCCGACCCAGTGCCCAAAGCAGAACCAACCCCAACTAAATCATCCCAGCCAGGGATTTGTCAAGGTGGGACTTAAAAACTTCTAGGAATAGAGATTCTGCCACCTTCCTAGGTAATCCATTCCGGTGCTTCACCATACTTTTAGTAAAATAGTTTTTCCTAATATCCAACCTAGACCTCCCCCGGATATATCTGTAAACCTATATATTGTATATCTATAAACCTGAGATGTTACCTCCCCGTAATCCACATACATTTCTCAGTGTTATTTCCAATGGCACGTAAGAGAATATTTCATATGAATGTAAGTTATGGTAAGAGTGGACATTGTTTTTAAGCCCTGAAAACTACAAACCAGTAGGTGGCAGTTTAAGCCACATTCAGTCAAAACATCATATTTTAGTCAACAGCATTATTGTGAGAACATTTCAATATATTTGAGGGACTAATTGCAAGCATCAAATAATAGTAACAAGCTCGATATTAAAGTAAGATTAGTTTGAAATGTTATCACATTTGTCACAACCCTCTGTGAAAAATAAGAAATGCACACAGTTCACACACAATTTCCTCCTCCAAACATTATATGCCTGATTTTCATTGCTGTTTTCCCATTTGCATATACAGTGTTAATGGCATTGATCTAAATTTGATACTACACTTCTGTATGTCAGTCTCTGTTTTCCGTAGTGCCCATTACCTTCATATCTTCATGGGCATTGACACGCCCATGTCTGGAGTAAGTTTTGTAAAGGATTCTGTTCTTGATCCTGTCAGAGTATTAGGAGACACTGATTGGTGTTAGTATTTGTTTTGCACATTGCTCAATGGTGGGAAAGTTTTAGATGTAGGCGAGTCTTGCAGTATGCCCTAAAACTGTGCAAGCTTGGGCCCAGTCAAATAGCTTAATCTACAAACGATCTCACTCTCAACTGAGAACTCTATTTTCTGCTTTCATGATTTTTGGTCCAGGTTCTGTTTTTTTGCATTGTCCCCAGTCACAGAATCATCTAACAAACCAACTGAATCTGCACAGTCAAACTATGAATGTACAAAGGGAGAAGAGTTTTAAAAATCTGGCCCAATGTGCACACATTTTATGTTGGATAACCTGCACAAACTCAAGAACATTTCAACCTTCCAATCTACATACCTAGATAACCACTCACCAAGATGAACATGAAGCCACCTGAGCATTCCAAGACAACAAATCTTTCATTTGCGGGACACTTTTGTTCTCTGAAAATGTAACTTTCCACGTTTATGAATACAATGTTATTATCTCTACCTTTCTAATATTTAACTAATCTAAACACTTAGAGAAAATGTTATCTGAAATGCTACTTCTATAAATGCATTAACTTTGTCTTCCTTTGACTTTTAAGATATCTTTCCTTACTAATACACCTGAAAAGATTGTTTGGAAAGCCTATGTAAAGTGGCAGTGCAAACAGATGAAGGGCATTCTTTTAGTAGCTCTTTATTATTAGCTTTCCAACTATACTATCTTTTTGTACTTTTCTAAATGAGAAAATAAATAGAATCTGTGTCATATGCAGCTGTGTTTTTCTTTAGCTAAGGAATGCACAAAGGAAAATTTAAAAATCATGCATTATCACTAACAAGCTTGCTAAAGTAAATAGATTCCAGTCATCTAAGTTTGCTTCTAAAAGATTAAAGGTTAATGATGAAACTTACCTTACCCAACAGATTTATGAATAATCAAAGTCTAGAAAAAGGCCTGGCCATTTTAGAACATTACTTACAAAGTGAATGTCAATAATAGACATACATCCTCTCTTGCTAACTAAGCAGCCATGTTTTCTATCACATTATTCAGTGTAATTTACTGATTAATTGGCATTTTTAAAACATTTATTAGAATTCTTAATCGACCCAAGTTAATTCTTCAAGAAAATCCGATGACTGTTTAGGTTTTAGTTTGAACACACATGTCAAAGTCCATTCTTATTATGGTTATTGAATGGTATGGTTATATAATAAATAATTAAGCACTAGTTATATACAGAATGCTCATACTTTTATTCAGTATTTGCCATTGTCCAGCTATACCAAAAGAAGGACAAGAGACACTTGATATGGATTTAATCAGGCCACAACTTTATGACTGGATGTCTGGTGTTACCCAAAAGATAACAGTACACAATGCGGGTAATCCCCTGTTTATTCAGTAATCACCCCTGGGGTTTCCATCAGCTTCCCCTTTTCTTCCATCCAAGTCCCTAGATCACATCTATTGCTGGGACCTTACCATACCCAAGTGGCTTTTACCAGCTCCCTCTCTTTTCCATTCCATTAGCTCCTCTGGTTAATCCATTGCCAGGACCTTACCATCCACCCTCTCGTTGGTCTATACCAACCCAACAGTTTAGCTTAAGGTATGCAACTCCAGTTATGTAGAATACGTATCAGGATTCATCTTACCTTAAGCAGAGCTTCGCAGCATCCCTACAGCAGGAGGCTGACGGGAGCAAATGCTCCCCTCAGCTTCCTTTACTCCTTGCAAAAAAAGAAGTACTGAATGGAAGCTGGTGAGGGTACCCTCGGAGTTTGATTTAATGAGTCTTAACTAGACTTGCTAAATCGAACTCCTAAAGAGCGATTGCAGCAGTGGCTATCTCCAATATAGTGAAGACAAGCCCTAAGAAGGGGGACTTGGCTCCCTGCCATTGTATATACACTAACTAAATACATATGGAGCTACGAAGTAAGTCATAAAACATGCACCAGTTCTGAATATGACTAAGGGACTATAAGACAAATATATAGGACATTCATAACATAGAGTGAGCTTTTCTAAAATTTTATTTTGTCAACCTGCTATGGGCCAGACAACATCATATACAAGCCATTTATTTCACTTTATTTTTATTTTGGAACTTCTTCTGCTATCCCAACCCTTTAAAACAACACATACACATACCGCACATACCCCTAATAGCAAATAATTAGCAGCATGCCCATTTTAAAATACACACTGGATGGCTGCTTGGAGGATGGGGGGGACGGGACGGTGGGGAAACAGCAGTGTTTGGAGGGCCTTAGGATTCATATTCACAGATTTTTAAAATTTCTCTGATGCAAACTTGTTTCAAACTTGTTTATTTGTTTGTTAATTTTACTTACCTCAGCACAGTTCCTATATCTATACTGCCTCACATATCTTTAAATACAGTAAATAAGAGATAAAGCAGAATATGCTAGTGAATGGATATTATACCGATTATTTACTTGTTTATTTATTAAGATCTAACTTAGGCTCTCGGTCACTTGATAGCTTTTGGCTTCCAAATAAAGTGATACATTTGAAACAATTTGCCAGACCATTATTTCCACATGATGAATTCCATGATTCATGTACGAATAGTGAGAAGTTTGGGTTGGGTTGGAATCTTTCCCTACTTTTTAACACTCTTGATAGATATCAAAATACTGGCTGGTCTTCTCTTCTTGATCTTTACCGTAACTCTCCTATTGACATCAGTGGGAGCTGCATGCCAAAAAAGGACAGAATGCCAGGCCTGATAAATTAGGGTATTTGGAAGCTAACATTCTGACGCCAGATCTGCACATGTGTCTCTCTGAGAAGTATTTTATTCGTCAAGACACATGATTTAAATTAATCTTCATTGACTTGCCTTCAACTACCTCCTCATAGTGTTGTCACCAAATATGAAGGTGTGATTGTAACACACCTGAGCTAGCTTTACACTAGCCAGCACAGGTAATAATAGTAGCAAAGATATAGGCAGCAATACAGGTAGCAGTGTGAACTAGCAACAGTCTCTGTCTTTTTACCTCTTCTCTCTTTCTCCTTCTCTTCATAAAAATGGATTCCTTCCCACCTTCCTCCCTCAACACTCCCACAATGATAGCTTACTTTGTGAGCTTCATGAAACCTTGTTATGGGTTGAATTAAAATCTCTTGGAACTCGTATGTGAATGAGTCTTCCATTTAAGTCAGCTGTAAGACACAGCTCACAAGCCACCCCTAAAATTAAGTCAAATGGAGTCTGTCCAGAAACCAGCACCAGCTGCAAGGAGCATTTGATTGGGTCTTGTAACCGGGGTTTTTTTTTGGGGGGGGGGGGAGTTGTTTTTGTTTTGTTTATTGTTTGTTTGTTTGTTTGTTTGGAGGGAGAACACATAGAAACTAAGAATAGACTGAGAAAGATGGCCTGAAAGAGCAGCCGAAAGTGTGTGAAAGAAACCTGGGGAGAGGTTTTGTGGGCCAAGAGTGTAGGCTGAAAAGGGACTCTTGGTGCTGTGAGCAAAAAACAGTTTTATTTGATTCCCTCTGAATTCAGAGACACAGAAATTTGTACTTTTTTGGTAAATACACAAAGCTGCGTCAAATAAATACCCAGTTATTGCCAATTTCCCCTCCCAACTGGAACACTACCCTGGGGCCTGAACTTTGATTAGCCATTAAGGTAAAAAAGAGGCAACGATATAGTAAGCTAATTTGTTTTCAATCATCAGTATAATAGTCATCCATTTTTCCTGCCCTGAAATTGATGCTGCAATACTTCTGAAAAAGTTTGAAAGGTGTATCGGAGTTCAATAGCCAACATTTAAAGTTGAATTAGAAGCTATTAAAATCATACATTTTTAAATGATGTAGGTCCAAATAATTTGCATCCAAGAGTTTTAAAAGAGCTGCCCATGGAGCTCACTAGAATATTAATGCTGATTTTCAAAATAGCGTCCTGGAGCACTGGGGAAATTCCAGAAGACTGAAAGAAAGCTAAAATTGTGTCAATTTTTAGAACAGCTAAATGGGATGACCTGGATAATTATAGGCCTATCAGCCTGATATTGATCAATTATCCTGTCCCCTCCTCCTCCACACAAAAATAACTTAATACCCCTTTTGATGAGATTACAAGTTTGGTTGATAAAGATAACCATGCTGATGTAATATGCTTGACTTCTCTATTTGGTATCATATGACATTTTGATTAAAACACTAGAACAGTATAAAATTAACTACAGCATACATTAAATAGACTAAAAACAAGCTAATTGGTAGATCTCAAAATGTAACTATAAATGGGGAACTGTCATCAAGTGAATGTGTTTCGGGAGGGGAGGTGGGTGGGAGTTCCTGCAAGGGAACAATTATTTACCTTACACTATTTAATATTTGTCTCAATAAACTGGAAGAAAACATCGGGTGAAGTTTTCATACAATAGCTGTAATCTATCCTAGGAACAAAGAATGTGGGTCATAAGAGGCGGGGGGCGGGGAGGAAGTATCTATCCCGAGAAGCAGCATATCTGAAAAAAGATTTGGAGAAACATGGTGGATAATCATGAGCACCTACTACTCTGTGGCCGAAAGGGCTATTATGATCCTTTGATGTATGAACAGGGGAATTCTGTGTAGGAGTAGATATAATATTTTACATATGTATTTGGCTCTGATGTAATTGCTGTTGGAATCCTGTGTCCAGTTCTGGAGTTCACAGTTCAAGAAGGATGTAGAAAAAATGGAGAGAGTTCAGAGAAGAACTACAGGAATGAATAAAGGATTAGAAAACCTGCCTTACAGTGATTGACTCAAGAAGCACAATCTATTCAGATAAACAAAGAGAAGGTTAAGGAATAATTGGTCATAGTCTGTAAATATCTATATGGAGAACAAATATTTAATAATGGGCTCTTTAATCAACAGAGAGAGATGTAACACAATCCAACCACTAGAAGTTGAAGCTAGACATTTTCAGAGTGAAAATAAGGCACATATTTTTAACTGGGAGAGTATTAACCATTGGAACAATTTATCAAGGGTCATTGTGCATTTTCCATCACTTTACATTTTTAAACTAAGATTGGCTGTTTTTCTAAAAGATCTACTCTAGGAATCATTTTGGAGAAATTCTACTGTCTGTGTCCTACACGAGGTCAGGTGCATGATGACAATGGCTCTTTCAGGCCTTGGATTCTATGGTAATGAAAACTTGAAGAAGTTGGAAAAATGAACCCTATACTCTGGCAGGAAAACGTACAGAGAAGGAAACTGCCCAGGACAGAGAGGCAGCTCTTGTTTTGTTTTGTACAACACCTAGCACAAAGGGGTCCCTGGTTCACAATGGAGGCTCCTTGGTACAATAGCAGAATGAATAAACAACCAACCAAACAAAATGGGATACGCATGCATAGAAATCAGAAAGACCGCATTGTCTGACTACAGCATTCCATAGATCTATGAACCTCGTGCGGAAGAGCAAATGCAAATGGAGCGCTCATTTGCATATGTCACTCTTTCATTTGCATTTCCTCTTCCTTTCCCTTTTGTGCAGGAGGTTTCTGTGCAAAAAAGCGTTGTGTAGACGGTCCATTTTTGCGCAAAAACCCCCTTTTACACAAGATCCTTATGCCTCTTCCGCAAGAGGCTCGAAGTGTAGATGTAGCATAGGTGAAGCTTGGCGGCTTCAAATAGGTTTCACTTCAAAGAGGAGCAGTGATTCCGTGGTGCTGGAATTAGAAAGGAAATATTTCTATCAGCTCTTACAAAGGAAGCCTTGTCAAGTTTCACACTGTCCTGTTAGACTCAAGATTTTAGAGTAGCAGGAGGGCAAACTTAGCTAAAACATATTTTGCATCCTTGTGTTATGTAAACATCTTGGGCAGTGTTTTCCTCTCCAGTCAAATCATGTCCCACCCATATTTTAACCAGATCCAAAGCTGGAGTGTGGTGGCATAGATCTACCGAACTATTTCTTACAGTACTTACATGTGCTGCAAGGAGACCTACCCCACAGACATAGACTTTATATTTTTATTCACCACACAGAGACCTACAGAGCCTCAGGATGTATAAAGTGCAGGTAATTTTAGTGATGCAAATTTCCAAAATCTGGTAGAAAAACTCTACTCATGGCAGATTACAGCCATAGATCTCTTATATTACCCAATCTGCACTTAATCCTGTCATATTAACTCTTTGGTTGCACAGTACTACACATTGGGGCAGTAGCATGAATTAGTATTAGTGGGTACAGCATCCAAAAATCTTTCGTTTAGGTGCATTAGGGTTAATGCAACCAGGAAATGGAAATGCACATGATTTCTTAATTGCAATATGCAATTATTCAATGAGACAGAAACATCAGCATCTCAGAAAAAAGCATCTTAAAAGTTCAATAAAGTACCTTTCATCAGCCTGCATATTTACCTTCTGCTTCCGCCCAAAAGATATATTTTAAAAGATAATATTGCCCACTTACTTGATTTTATCAAATATCTCACAAATATTTGGTGTTTTTAATCAAAGTTTTAAGAAAAGCTTAAAATCAGAATGGTAAGCATATCAATATGAAAAGGCAAATAAAAAAAGAAAACAAAAGTTATTATTTTAAAATTTCATTTTAAAGCCAATCTCACGATTGGCCCCACCAATAAGCTGTCATCGGGTTTCCCTGGCCAGGGTTCCCAGGCCGCTGCATGGCCCCGCTGCCGCTGGGAAGTTTTCCGGCTTCCCCAGCTGGGGCCACTCAGGCCACCTGACCCCACTAACATTGGGGGGACCCCGGCTGGGGCACAGGCTCCCAGACGCTGTGTGGCCCTGCTGATTCCGGGGTTCCCCCACCTCGCTGCTGCTGGCCCAGCCGGGACTCCACAGACCTCAGTCTCCTAGGGCTTTTTGGTCCAGCAACATCCATGGCCTGTCTAGACCACGGATGTTGCTGGACCAAAGAGTCCCATTTTTTGGAGGTTCAACCTGTACCGAAAAAGCAGCAGTCAGTGGAAGGAAAGAATGCTCTGCTTCAAGCAAGGTGCATCCATTCAATAAGAAAAATTCGCCAATAATGAAGAGTGACTCAGTACGAGACATTCATAATGGTATCCAGTAAAACATTAACACATCTGTTTCATGAGGCATGCCGGAGCGGTTGACAAAGGCTTCCCTTGTCGACTGCGCCGTATCTAGACTGCCACGCTGTGCTGGATCAGCTGATTGTCAGCACAGCACGGCAGCCATTTTTATTTTAATGAAGCAGGGATTATTTAAATTCCCGCTTCACTTACTATGTCGAGTAAACTACTTTACATGGCTCCGTCGACGGAGCCATGTAGTCTAGAGGCACCCAGACTGTGCTGGAACAGGTGTTATCTTCACCATGGTGCATATGAAATTAAAATGTTTGTAGTAAAATGCCATTTACTACCATTAGGAATCCGCTATAGGGCACATACAGTCCAGCTCTGTTCCCCCTCAGTTTCTGCTTCCAGGCTGTGTCCATTTTTCATATGGCCCTGCTTGCAAAAAGTCATTAAAGGGTTGTAGCAGCCGTAGTAAAGTGTTCATGATAGAGTTAACTGGATTACCCAGGGTATTATGGAATGGAGCTAAACTCTACCCATTTGGCCTTTGGATGGACCATATAGTTCAGCAGATTCTCCCACCCACATCTAGCCCTGTTCATCCAGTCCTATTTCTGAACAATTAATGTGCTCCTCTCTGGGATTTGGAGAAACAGGGATTGTATATCCTAGAAAAAGCAACAAACAGTGAAGGGAACTTATGCATTCCACTTAGCCTGAGAATACATTTCTTCAAGGAGATCTATATAATCCACACTCATGTCCTTCTGAATACTTAGTCCACTGAAAAGGCATTAAAAAATGGAACAAACATGACTTCCTTCTGTTGCGTGGGTCTCCACTATTCTCCTTTCCCAGTAATTTGTTTATAGTTAATCTATTTCTGTTCAAAATCCTTTTGGAGCTAGGACTTGAACTTCATATCTCTGTAAAGCCACTAGTGCTCTAATGACATATATATATAAACAAAATAAAATAGACAATAGGCTGGCAAAAACATCTTAGTTCCAAAGGTGGGTGTTTTTTTGTTTGTTTGTTCTACTGATTGGTTTAGTTGTTTAGAATCCTCTCTCCTCTAGTATATCTTTTAAACTACTGATTCAAGACAAATGCAAGAAGGTTGTTTGGATCATAGGGGGACCTATGGGAGGGGGAGTGCAGGGAGAACCATCAAGAAGAACAGGAAAGGGGCTTGAAGAAGACCTCATTAGCAATTAAAATGTTGGCGGAGTACTGGGGGGCAATGCACCTCCCTAGTGCTACCATGAGTCACCTACAGTTTGAATTATATCTGAATACATGCAGCAGGTCTACTTTAACTCTTTTAATTCCTTGAAAGCAATTACTCAGGTAGATTTACTTTTTTTGTAAAAATAAAATGTGTGGTTTAAAGTATGTTTCTTAAACAATCCCCAGGAAAGAAAAGTGAAACTGTATTTAAATTAGACTTATAGACCAAGAGGAGATTCAGTTTTAGAGGCGATTAAAATCACTAATGTTATTTTATCATATAATAAAAATAAAATTATTATTATTATTATTATTATAGATTGTGCTGATGGTCATTTAGATCTTTTAGCCCCAAGAGTCATTCTTAGGAACCCTAGAGTAACCAAGGGTACGTCTACACTACAGCGCTAGTTCGAACTAACTTAGTTCGAATTAGTTAATTAAGCTAGTTCGAACTAACGCGTCTAGAACTAAAAACTAGTTCGAACTAGCGTTTTGCTAGTTCGAACTAGTAAGTCCACATTGAGTGGACTCTGAACAGGGCTTAAGGATGGCCGGAGCAGTGCCGGCAGGGCATAAAAGGAGGACTTAGAGCATGGAGATGCTGTCTCAGGCTAGCCGAGGGCTGCGCTTAAAGGGTCCCGACCCCCACCCCGGACACACAGTTCTAAGGGGTGCCCCGCTTGCAAAGAAGTTCTGGCTTGGAGTGCCCTGAGTGCCCACACTGGGCACATCACACCACTCGGCCATCAGCCCGGCTGCACTTGCCGCAGGCTGCCATCTGGGGAGAGGGAGTAATTGGGGGGCTGCAGGAGAGCTTCCACCCCCAGAAGCCCGCAGAGCCAGCCCAGTCCTCCCCATCGGGGGCTCGTACCCCATTCCTCCCTCACCTCCTTCCACTTACCCTTCCCTAGCCCCTCTTCTTATTGATGTACAAAATAAAGATAACGTTTCTTCCAACATTGACTCTGTCTTTATTGAAAAAAACTGGGGGACACTGGGAAAAGGAGGTGGGAGAGGGGAAGAGAAAGGCTGGGAGAGGGGAGGGCAACTAACATGATCAGGGGTTGGGAACAGGTCCCAGATGAAGAAAGGCTACAGAGACTGGGACTGTTCAGCTTAGAAAAGAGGAGACGGAGTGGGGACAGGATAGAGGTCTCTAAAAGCAGGGGTTGGGTGGAGAGGGTGCATTCAGAAAAGTTCTTCCTGAGTTCCCATAAAGAAGGACTAGAGGACACCAAAGGAAAGGAATGGGTAGCAGGCTTGAAACTAGTAAGAGAAAGTTGTTGTTGTTGCCAAAGCAAATAGTTAACCTGTGGAACTCCTTGCTGCAGGAGGCTGTGAAGGCTACAACTAGAACAGAGTTTAAAGGGAAGTGAGATCAAGTCATGGAGGTTGGGTCCATGGAGTCCTATTAGCCAGAGGGTAGGAGTGGTGTCCCTGCCCAAAGTTTGTGGAAGGCTGGAGAGGGATGGCACGAGACAAATGGCTTGGTCATTGTCTTCGGTCCATCCCCTCCAGGGTCCCTAGGGTTGGCCGCTGTTGGCAGACAGGCTACTGGGCTAGATGGACCTTTGGTCTGACCCAGGACGGCCATTGTAAGCTCAGGGCTCAGTGTCGGGGGTCTCAGTGGACCCCCTTGATTTTCATGCACACCTGGTCCTGGGTGGCCAGGCTGGCAGCTCTCCTGCCCTAGACAGCCACTTTCCTGTGCCTAGTGCGGAGATCGTGGACGAGGTCCACGATGTCCGCACTAGCCCAGGAAGGTGCCCGCCTCTTGCGGTCCAGGGCAAGCTCCCGGGAGCCGCCAGCCTGGTCCCGGCAAGAGGGGGTGGGCTGGGGGGCATCGGGTGGGTGGCTCTGTGCCGTGCCAGGTGCAGGGTCTGCTAGCTGGGTGCTGGCAGGCTTGCACCTGGCACGGGCACCGTAGCCAGCCCGTGCCCCTTTAAGGGGTCCGGGGCCGGGAGGGGGGCATAGAGTTTCCCTGGTGTTGGCCAGAGTGGCCACCAGGGAAACCTGGGGAGGGCTAGCCTCCCACTAGTTCGAACTAAAGGGCTACACAGCCCTTAGTTCGAACTAGCTAGTTCGAACTAGGCGTTAGTCCTCGTAAAATGAGGTTTACCTAGTTCGAACTAAGCGCTCCGCTAGTTCGATTCAAATTCGAACTAGCGGAGCGCTAGTGTAGCACCTATTAAAGTTAGTTCGAACTAACGTCCGTTAGTTCGAACTAACTTTGTAGTGTAGACATACCCTTATTGATTTGAGGCGAAGTATGTCAATATTGGATTTGAATTTCATTCTGAGATCTTCATTTAATCCAAATTAATTGTGGAGAGTTCATCTGAATGCTAGGCCTCAGCTGTTAGGCAATCCACAATGAAGTGTTGCCTTCTCCCTCTTAATCTATGATGAAAAACATGATAGACTGAATCCTGTGTGTTGCTGAGAACTATGTGGGTTCTAAGTATTATTATTATTATTATAAATTTAGCAGGTTGCTGAGTCTATAAAATTAAGTCCTATCTTTATGAAACAATATGGCTCTAGCGGAGGAACTGTGAGCTCTCTACTTCATGTTCCAAGACCCATGCATTCATGGACTTCAGTGGGGCTGTACTCAGTGGAACTGAGCCCATTCACAGCATCCACCTCCATTTGAGGATTGGTCATATGCAAATCTTCACTTCAATAGTTGTATTTTGGGATTACTGCTTCCTCCCTCAACTATTCTTTTGGTTGTAGCCCTCAATAGCTGCATTGCCCCAGGCAGAGTCTCAGGGAGGGAATGTGTCTTTGTTTCCAAGAGGCCGTAATCTACTAATTGCCCTGTCCTTCCTCCACTGGGGCATCTGCACTAGCATGTGGTTTAGTTCTGTTACTGCTAATTACTTAGGGGAAACAATTAATTGTATGTTAAATCAATCAAACAGTATGTATTTAACTTAGCGGACACTTTTGATCTGATTCAAAATTCATTCCAAGACAATGACTCCAATTCTGCATTTGTTGTTTTCCCAAAACTCTCACAGATATCAGTGGGAATTCAAGGTAGACAAGAATTGCAGGCTCAGTTGCTATCAGATAAATTTGGTACAATGATTATCCTGATATAAACTGACCAGACTCCCAGGAGTTGTCTAGAGAGCTCCAATGAAAAATGGATACAGCTTATTTGCTTTTGTTTATCAGAGGGCTTGTTAGATGATCTCTGGAAAAAGTAATTTGGAGATTTTGAGGCGTAATTATGGCTGCTAATCTTTGTCTCTGTAGAGCAGGGACTATCAACCTTGAGTGTTAGGAAAGCACCTAGCAGGTGCCACTGCAAACACATACATACATACTTCCTGCTAAAATGTGAATCTGAAATAAACAGGGGCCATTTTGTAAGCTGGGGAAATCTTTTGGCCTCCAACGGCCATAACTCTTGTGTTTGTAGTCTTCTTAGTTAATAGCTTGCGGTTAAATAAAATAATGTAGAACGGTAAAACATTAGAGTGATGTCTGATTTGACCTTTCTTGTTAGAACCACCATTTACATATAACGAAAAGAGCACTGTTGAATACTCCCCTAATGGGCCTCAGACCTTAGGAAGAAGTTATTGAGTCAGGCTATGCTGTCCTTGTGTTAGATTGCCCTGGAAATAGAAGTGCTAGCTTAGGACAATGTCCAACTCCAACTGAAGTGAATGGGAGTAATTCCACTAAATTAATTTGGTGACAGCCCAAAGGACTAGATCTGTATACACTGAGTAGTACAGTAATTACTCGTTTAACACGTGCCTGCTTAACACATTTGCGCAATAGCACGATTTTTTTTTAGGGAATGTATTTCGAATAACACGATTTTCCCCAAAATAACACGAAAATAATCAAGTGGTGGACTACTTCATGTGGTGGTATAAGTTGGTGAAAACAGTGGCAATATGCATTAGCAGATGAATACACATGGTCACAGCGCTCTCTCTCTCTCACTCACGTGTTTATCTTTGTGTTTTAACAAGCCGTGGCAATTTGTGTTGCTAGATATCTAACGTTGACATTGATGACCGAGCACCAAAAAAAAATTGACTTTGCCACCACCACCTGAAATGCAACCCCCACCTTTTCCATTATTTTTAATGGGAAAATTGACCCCGCATAGCACGTTCTCGCTTAGCACAAATATTTTCAGAAACACATCTATAGTGTTAAATGAGGAATTACTGTACTTAATTCTGTGAGCATTGCCATTGATTTCAGTGGGACCAGTTGTGGAATAAGGAGCAATTAAATAGGAAAAATAAGGTGATTTAAGTTGAGCATCTATACTACTTGTACTCTGAAAAGGTTAAAATCACAGAGAAGGTAACCATTACTACACACAAATGCAGCTTTACCAACTGAAGTGCCCGTCTTTGAAAATGCAGCCCAAGCTATCTTCAAAGTAATTGCAAATATGCAAATAATAAATAATATAACCAACATTGACTGTTACGGATGACAGTTTTATTTCTAAACACTAATTGTGCAAAAACCCCTTCTTTTTATAGAATTATTTATTTCATTCCAAATTAAATCCATTTTGCATGTGGAAAAATAATGCAACCTGCCACAGGAGATTTTATTAGCTTATTGACAATCTGTGGATTCATGGATCAGTGAGACTTTTTAAAAATCTATAATTATATATTTCACCAACATCACTGTCATCATCCAATAAACTTAATTGGCTTTGGTTTGTGTTAATTAAGCTATGATTCAGGATGGTGTCACATAGAATGAAATGTGGGTGCTTTTAAAATTTGCACTCCTAGAGAGACAACCGGCATTTACACAGCTTCGCGATGCTATAATGAAACTCAACAACCTATGCTTCCCTGTCTCTCCAAAGAAGTGCGGACGACATTATCAGCGTAATTTCTGATCAGACCACAACGCCACCTTTCTCTTTATCTCAATCCCCAAACCAGTGTGTACAAGGTCCTCAATCCTCTCCAGGAATGGCTGATGTGTTTCTACTTATTCTTTCACTTTTTTCACAAAGAAACAAATGAAATATTTATATCTGCAGACATACAGAACACATCCAGCTGTCACCGCATTTACAATTGTCCCTCGACTCTGTATTTCCATCGATTCACCACATGAACTTTAATTTCCACTGGCTTACCTCTTGGATAAATAAGGAAGAAATTTCACATATTCTACAGACACCAACACATCACATCACACATTTCTTATGACACCGACACATTATGGTTCAAATGAATTGTAAACTACGCCTTCCCAGAAACCATTTGGAACATGCACCATTTCTTTGAAAGTACGCAAGCAAGTCATGGAACAGATTAACATGCCAAAGCATGTTGCAGCATGTCACTGGCTTCATATTTGCTTTCTCCCACAATTCCAGAATATCGATAGATTGATAGATAGGTGTGCATGTGTATATGTGTTACTAGGGATGAATAAATGGGTGCAGGAAAAAAATGCAAACTAAGCCAACCTCACCTAGACACTGAATCCTTTTTTAAATCTGTTCAGTAAAGTATCTGCTCTCCCAAAAGACACTTTATCTTTGAATCTATGCTGCAAAATCCACAGGGTCAGCAGGTCTGGCACTGTCTGCTGAGCTGGCTGCAGACTTCATGTCTCATAAGCTCTGGGACTTCTTTAGGGAAAGACGCGCTCACCACATTGCATTTTCTTAATGGGATGTAATCAGGAACATATTTGCATCAAACCTATTAGTGAACTTCTTCCTTTTTTTTAAAGCAGAAACTATTTTTTTAAATAGTTTCATTAAAATTAAACAGATACACTGTTCATAATGGAGTGTACTTGGCACTCTTTTGGATAAGATTCCAACCAAGTGTTATGAGACATGCTATGCACGTCTTTGGTGTCTACTCTGCCAGGAAATAAAGGGATGTGATGAATTCTCACTCACTCTTTTTTGTACAATCAATACAAAATACTTGGACAGAAATTTTGTCTGGGGCTAAACCTGAAGCCAAGGAATGAGACATGTCACAGAGAATGGATAAAACTGCATTCATTTTTTCCTAGAAAAAAAATGAATTCAAAACTATTTGTATTTGTTGTATAACTCCAAAACCTGGCTAAGTGAAAAATGTAATTGCTTAAACAATGTCTATACAGATTTGCCCGATAAAAATGTACTGGCTAGTAAATTTAGATACTAGTTTAAAATAACACAGGATGTTTGATACAATGTGTTAGCTATATACTGTAACAACAGCAGAAAGTGACCTTTGTGCAAAAGTTGATGTAGCATTCATAAATTGCATACAAAATGCTAGTAACCACCTATTCAAATTAGGTATCCATGAAAATGACCAGACCAACTCATAACTGACAATCTGTATATGTAAATAGCTGATTTATAAGTGAAACTAATGTAACTAAATATACTTTATTATTATTTGTATTAAAAAATAGACTCTATAGGCCCTAACTGAGATCAGGGCTCCACTGAATTACAATGTGCAAAGACATCATAAATGAGGCTCCCTGCTCCAAAGAACTTACACTCTACACCAGGACTGTGCAAGTGTAACCTGCCTAACACTTTGATCTGCCTCGTGGACTGCATCTGGCCTCTTTGTATTTATCATCTGCTACTCATGCCACTGAATTTCCTATTTAATGGCTCATGGCTCCTATTTGCGGTGCTTCCCTGGCAGGGCCCAGAGCGGTGAGCCCTTTAAATAGCCGCAACCCTGGCTGGCTGCCAGGCAACATGGCAGTGGTGGAGTCATGAGGCCTTTCCTGTGTTTTTAATTCAAAGCTTCCAGGCCCAGGCAACTCTAGGGAGGAGGCTAATGCCCATTCCCGTCCCTTTTGCTCCAGGCCCCACCTCTCCTGAGGTTGGAGCCAACCATGGACCACATACCAAAATTCATTAAGTGGCACCCTTGCAAAAATTATCTACACAGACAAGCCCAAAACTGGTAGGGGAAATAGGCACAGAGAGGTGAAGTGACTTATCTAAGGTCACACAGCAGGTCAGTGGTAAAACCAGAAATAGATCTCTGGGTCTCCTGTCCAGGTCCTTAGACGACACTGCCTCTCACCTGCAGATGTCTAGCTGTATGTCAAATATTAAGCCCATATTATAATGCATCAGACAGATAACGTGAATACAACTGGTAGACAATGATCAAGAATCAGCCTGTGAGATTCTGTAAATCCAGTGGGAGCAGATTGTATTTCAGAGAGACAATCCAGTCGGCATTTTCTAGCAGGAGCCCACATCCACTGTCAGATAACTGCATTGTCCTCAGCACACATGGAGAGCTTTGTGGAACTAAGCACACACCTTCACTTGCGGCGCTGGAGATCAACGTTCTGGCATTTGATTTAGCAGGTCTATTATAGACCCACATATTGAATGATGAGGGCAGCTCCAAGGAACAAGGGAAGTCCAGGAAAACTTACATAGCTGGAGTTACTAGACCTTCCAGGTCTAGCGTAGACCTGGCCTAGGAGGAGAGGTTTGCAAAAGGTGGAAGTGTGGCAGCTATAGCACAGACTTAGATGAAATACAGAGGTGGAGGGGAAGAACTTGAAGTAAGGACCAGGAGATAAGTTTACTATGCATCTTTTTTATGACTCCATGAGCCCAGTTTCTACTCCCAGTTACACAGGTACCAGCTTGACTGATTTCAAAAGGGGACATATCTATATGGCTGAGCTCAGCATTGGGTCCCTATTCATTAAGCCATTTCAAAACAGTCTGTTTTTCTTGGCCTGATGCTGTAGTGAAGTATTTCCATTCTGAGATGAACTGTCAGAGTTACAAATAAATCAGATAACCAAAACAGATAGCCAAGTATTTCAGGAGTATTTCTCATGAATTACCTATTCAAAATTTAAAAAAAAAAAAGAATCAGTGTGTCATGTACACTCTCATGTGCCAAAGTCAGGTTTCCATCTTTCATCTTCTCCAAGCTGAAAATGATGAAAAACTCTTTGTACTCTAGCAGGTTGTTGTACATACACTATATGTAGATCTGGTTTCTAGACTGTGCAGTTTAGAAGCATGTGGGTATATTGCTTAAAATAGCTAGCTCTCAGAAAAGATTGGCTTAGCATCACCCATATAAAGTTTCAGAGTGTGAGCAAATCACCCAACTTGCATTCATTGCAATCAGTAAACGCTTTTCCCATTTTCATGGCATTAACTTGGAAAATCAGGTGAAAGAGAAGATGGTTGGTTTAGTGGTTATTGGGCTGTAACTTAAGACACCTGGACTCATTTCCCAGCTTTACCACAGATTTAATCTACCACAGATTTTGAACAAGTCATTCAATCTATTTTGTGCCTTAGTGCCCCATCTATGAATTAGGTATATTACTTTCCCATCTCACAGAGGTGTTGTGAGGATAAAATACATAAATAGAGCAGGTCAGACACCAAAATTTTCATTCCATGGAAAATTTCATTCCAAATCAGAGCAAAAAAGGCAGAGTTTTAAAATTGTGCATAGAACAAAAATTCCACTTTTTAAAATTCAATACCATTGAAGCATTTCATTTCAGGAAAGTAAAATTATTCTGATCATGTCAATTCATTTGAGTATGTTTTATGTAATATTAAATATACTAAATGGTATTAAATAAAATGCATAATATAATATTTTACATAACATTTCAATAATAAAAAAATCAAAACAAAATATTTCAGCATTATCCAAACAACTTATACTCCTATACTCCAGTCTGTTGAGCACTAATATTGCTTGTAGGAAAATGTGCTCCTATACAACTGGGATTATGATATTAAGAGTGTGGGGATGTTTCTCACAGACTCACTAAATGACCAAAGCCCAGACTCATAGGGTATGTCTACACCACAAAGTTAATTCGAACTAGCAGCCGTTAGTTTGAATTAACTTTAATAGCAGCTATACATACAAACCACTAGTTCGAATTTAAATTGAACTAGTGGAGCGCTTTATTCGAACTAGGTAAACCTCATTCTATGAGGAGTAACACCTAGTTTGAATTAAGTAGTTCAAATTAAGGGCTGTGTAGCCACTTAATTCGAACTAGTTGGAGGCTAGCCCTTCCCAGGTTGCCCTGGTGGCCACTCTGGGCCAAACCAGGGAAACTTTTCTGCCCCCATCCCGGCCCCAGAGCCCTTAAAGGGGCACAGACTGACTATAGTGTTTGTGCCAGTTGCAAGCCTGCCAGCACCCAGCCATTAGACCCTGCACCTGGCACGGCATGAGCCAGCCACCCGCTGCCACCAAGCCCTCTGCCTCTTCCCAGGACTAGGCTGGCAGCTCCCAGGAGCCTGCCCGGGGCTGCAAGAGGTGGGCGCCCGCCTGGTCTAGTGCGGAGATCGTGGACCTCATCGAGGTTTGGGGGAGGCCTCCAACGTCCATGACCTTCACACTAGCCACAAGAATGTGGCTGTCTACGGCAGGATAGCTGCCAGCCTGGCCACCAAAGGCCACATGTGAACCCAAGAGCAGGTCTGCGTGAAAATCAAGTTGGTCCAGTGAGAACATAAGAACGGCCGTACTGGGTCAGATCAAAGGTCCATCTAGCCCAGTAGCCTGTCTGCCGACAGCAGCCAGTACCAGGTACCCTGGAGGGGATGGACCAAAGACAATGACCAAGCGATTTGTCTCGTGCCATTGTAGTCAGACATGAACCCCCCCCCCCCCCCCCGTAACATCCATCTTTGCTTGCTTGGAAGCATGCAGGGCACACAGAGCAGTAAAACAGCATAGTCTTTGAAAGCCTTGAACAGGAGGCCCAGATATGCTAGCTCACCCAGTGACCCTGGACAACTGTAAGCAGAGATAAGAGGGTGGTTGAACTAATCGCTGACCAAGAGGCTGCCGAGGAGTGCCCTTGACTGAAACCCATATTGATACGATCACACACTCGTCCGGGGGAGAGGGAAGGAATCTCCCACGCAGCAAAGAAGGTCCAGTACTCCTAATTTAGTTATCTCTCTTACAAGTGTAAATTATTTGAAACTCCCTTGTAAGAACTGGCACCACAAAAACAGACCAGTACAATTTGGCATCTTAGATAAGAAAGAGGATACAGGCTCCTAGGGGTATAAAGATGGGTCCAGCAGCACACTCACTCTGAGCGTCGATCTGCCATCTACCTGCTGGCCAGGTTAGGTGTTTGACCTCCTGAGGTTCCATGGGGACACCCACCTCGTATTCGTCTTTCCGAGGAATTGAGGGACTGACCTTGGCCTGACCCGCTGGAGTCGAGAGGCACAGAAGGGGGTAAAAACTGTACTTAAACTGTACTTGTTTGTGTCCTTAAGTATATACATAGTGTTAGAGCTCTTTAAAGATTAAGCTGTCACTTGGTACCATTATTTCCTATCCTCCTTTTTCCTTTGTAACTATTTTAAGATCTGTATTCGCTAGCAGTTAAGAAGTAGGCCAATAGCCATTGTAACTACATGCTTTATAAGCCTTCTTAATAAACAGACTCACTAAATGACCAAAGTTTTAACCTGACTCCTTCAGTTGCTGTAACAGAACCAAGCACAATTTTAAAAGAACTTCAGCCTGTCATAAGGGACAGATATAGGAAGAGCTGGGGCATTTGGATCGTGTTGCTTCCAGAGGACAGATCCGTAGGGGCATCGCTCATCTTCCCTAGGCTGCCCGCTGTGAAGAGATCCTGTATCCTAGCAGTTAAAATCTGAGATGTAATAAGCTCTTCCAATAAACTCTGGGGCGTCTGTCAGCCTATTGGCTGCCCTCCGCAAAGGGATCCCGATCCTAGCAGACAAAGATACGGATGTTAAACTTTGGGCGTCTGTCAGCCTGTTGGCTGCCTGCCACGATGGGACCCTGGTCCTATTGTTCAAAGACACAGACGTTAAACTTCTTGGGGCGCCCTTCAGCCTCCCCGGCTGCCCGCTGCGACGGGACCTTGCGTCCCAGCAGTTGCAGACTCGGGTGTAACACACACACACACTGCCCTGACCATCGGCTGACAACCATCCATCTCCAGCCTTCCACAAACAGAGGCCAGGGAAACCATTCCTACCCCCCGGCTAATAGCACTCCATGGACCCAACCTCCATGAATTAATCTAACTTCTCTTTAAACTCTGTTATAGTTCTAACCTTCACAGCCTCCGGTGGCAAGGAGTTCCACAAGTTGACTAAGAGCTGTGTGAAGAAGAACTTTCGCTTATTAGTTTTAAACCTGCTGTCCATTCATTTCATTTGGTGTCCTCTAGTCCTTATATTATGGAAACTAATGAAGAACTTTTCTTTATTCACCCTCTCCATACCACTCATGATTTTATAGACCTCTATCATATCCCCCCTCAGTCTCCTCTTTTCTATGCTGAAAAGTCCCAGTCTCTTTAGCCTCTCTTCATATGGGACCTGTTCCAAACCTCTACTCATTTTAGTTGCCCTTTTCTGAACCCTTCCAAGGCCAAAATATCTTTTTTGTGGTGAGGAGACCACATCTGTACACAGTATTGAAGATATGGCGTACCATAGTTGTATACTTCACTTCCTCCTTCTTCCCCTGGTTTCCCCCTTCCAGCACCCGCCTCCTTCTCCCCAGAGGTTAACCCCCTCCCCCAATTTTGTTAAATAAAGAGAGTTTCTATTTTTGAACACGTGTCCTTTATTTTTTACATTAGGAAGGGGGGCTATGGAGGGGTAAGTGGAAGGAAGTGAGGAAGGAATGGGGCACAAACCCCTGATGGGGAGGACTGGGGTGGCTCTGTGGGCTCCTTGGGGTGGAAGCTCTCCTGCAGGGCCTCCCGGATTTTAACAGGCCCCCGATTGACCCCCCCCCCCCCAACTGGATGGTAGCCTGTGGCAAGTGCAGCCGGGCTGATGGCCGAGTGCTGTGATGTGCCGAGTGTGAGTACTCAGGGCACTCCAAAACAGGACTGCTTTGCTGTCCCTCATCGAGTTATACATGCAAGCGGGGAACCCTGAGAACTGTCTGTCCGGGGTGGGGATCGGGTCCCTTTAAGCTCAGCCCTCGGCTAGCCTGAGGCAGCAGCTCCACACCCTAAGACCTAACCTGATGCCCTGCCGGCACTGGTTCCAGCCAGCCTTCACTTCGGTTCAGGGTCCACTCAGTGTGGACATGCTATTGTGAATTAGCAAAACGCTAATTCAAACTAGTGTTTAGGTCTAGATGCACTAATTCGAATTAGATTAGTTCAAATTAACTAATTTGAATTAAGTTAGTTTGAATTAGTGCTGTAGTGTAGACATACCCCTAGACTTTAAGGTCAGAACGGACCATTATGATCATCTAGTCTGACCCCCTGCACAAGTGCAGGCCACAGAATCTCACTCACCCACTCCCAGAATAATCCTCTCACCTATATCTCAGATATTAAAGTCCTCAAACAATGGTTTAAAGACCCCTATATAGAGAGAATCCTTCAGCAAGTGAGCCATGCTCCATGCTACAGAGGAAGGCGAAAAACCTCCAGGGCCTCTGCCAATCTACCCTGGAGGAGAATTCCTTCCAAACCCCAAACATGGCAATCAGCTGAACCCTGAGCATATGGGCAAGACTCACCAGCCAGACACCCAGGAAAAAGTTCTCTATAATAACTCCTATCATCCCACCATTGGCCTATTTACCACTGAGACCAGATAGGTATTTTGCCCCCACTACTTCCCTTGGAAGGCTGTTCCAGAACTTCACTCCTCTAATAGTTAGAAACCTTCATCTAATTTTGAATCTAAACTTCCTAGTAGACAGTTTATATCCATTTGTTCTTGTGTCCACATTGGTATTGAGCTTAAATAATTTCTCTCCCTCCCTGGTATTTATCCCTCTAATATATTTAAAGAGGGCAATCATGTCTCCCCTCAGCCTTCTTTTGGCTAAGTTAAACAAGCCAAGCTCCCTGAGGGTACGTCTACACTACAACGTTAATTCGAACTAACTTAGTTTGAATTAGTTAATTCGAACTAAGCTAATTCGAACTAACGGATCTAGACTAAAAAACTAGTTCGAATTAGTGTTTTGCTAATTCGAACAAGCATGTCCACATTAAGTGGACCCTGAACCAGGCTTAAGGATGGCCGGAAGCAGTGCCGGCAGGGCATCAGAGGAGGACTTAGAGCGTGGAGATGCTGTCTCAGGCTAGCCGAGGGCTGTGCTTAAAGGGACCCGACCCCCACCCCGGACAGACAGTTCTCAGGGGTGCCCCGCTTGCAAAGCAGTCCTGGCTTGGAGTGCCTGGAGTACCCACACTGGGCACATCACAGCACTCGGCCATCAGACCGGTTGCACTTGCCGCAAGCTGCCATCTGGGGAGAGGGGGCAATCGGGGGGCTGCAGGAGAGGTTCCACCCCAAAAGCCCACAGAGCCAGCCCAGTCCTCCCCATCGGGGGCGCGTACCCCATTCCTCCCTCACCTCCTTCCACTTACCCTTCCCTAGTCCCCTTTCTTGATGTACAAAATAAAGGACAATTGTGTTCAAAAATGGAATCTGTCTTTATTGAACAAAACTGGGGCGACTGGGAAAAGGAGGTGGGAGAGGGGAAAAGAGAGGCTGGGAGAGAGGAGGGCAACTAAAATGATCAGGGGTTGGGAACAGGTCCCATATGAAGACAGGCTAAAGAGACTGGGACTTTTCAGCTTAGAAAAGAGGAGATGGAGGGGGGACAGGATAGAGGTCTCTAAAAGCAGGAGTTGGGTGGAGAGGGTGCATACAGAAAAGTTCTTCATTAGTTCCCATAAAGTCCCATAAAGTCTAGTTTGAAGCCTGTTACCCATTCCTTTCCTTTGGTGTCCTCTAGGACACCAAAGGAAAGGAATGGGTAACAGGCTTCAAACTAGTAACAGGAAGTTGTTCTTCACAAAGCACAGAGTCAACCTGTGGAACTCCTTGCTGCAGGAGGCTGTGAAGGCTAGAACTAGAACAGAGTTTAAAGGGAAGTGAGATCAAGTCATGGAGGTTGGGTCCATGGAGTGGTATTAGCCAGGGGGTAGGAGTGGTGTCCCTGCCCAGTTTGTGGAAGGCTGGAGAGTGATGGCATGAGACAAATGGCTTGGTCACTGTCTTTGGTCTATCCCCTCCAGGGTCCCTAGGGTTGGCCGCTGTCAGCAGACAGGCTACTAGGCTAGATGACCTTTGGTCTGACCAAGGACGGCCATTGTAAGCTCAGGGCTCAGGGTCAGGGGTATCAGTGGACTCCCTTGATTTTCATGCACTCCTGCTCCTGAGTGGCCAGGCTGGCAGCTCTCCTGCCCTAACCGGCCACGTTCCTGTGCCTAGTGTGGAGATCGTGGACGAGGTCCATGATGTCCGCACTAGCCCAGGCGGGTGCCCGCCTCTTGTGGTCCCGGGCAAGCTCCCGGGAGCTGCCAGCCTGGTCCCGGGAAGAAGGGGAGGGCTGGGGGGCATCGGGTGGGTGGCTTGATCCGTGCCAGGTGCAGGGTCTGCTGGCTGGGTGCTGGCAGGCTTGCACCTGGCACGGGCACCGTAGCCAGCCCGTGCCCCTTTAAGGGGTCTGGGGCCGGGAGGGGGGCAGACGAGTTTCCCTGGTGTTGGCCAGAGTGGCCACCAGGGAAACCTGGGGAGGGCTAGCCTCCCACTAGTTCGAATTAAGGGGCTACACAGCCCTTAATTCGAACTAGTAAGTTCGAACTAGGCTTAATCCTCATGGAACGAGGATTACCTAGTTCGAACTAAGCGCTCCGTTAGTTCGAATTAAATTCGAACTAACGGAGCGCTAGTGTAGTGCCTATGAAAGTTAGTTCGAACTAACGTCCATTAGTTCAAACTAACTTTGTAGTGTAGACATACCCTGAGTCTCCTTTCATAAGACAGGTTTTCCATTCCTCGAATTATCCTAGTGGCCCTTCTTTGTACCTGGTCTAGTTTGAATTCATCCTTCTTAAACTTGGGAGACCAGAACTGCACACACTACTCCAAATGAGGTCTTACCAATGCCTTTTATAACGCACTAACACCTCCTTATCTCTACTGGAAATACCTCACTTAATGCATCCCAAGACCGTACAAGCCTCTCTCCATTAGAAATTGACTGATTATCAGCTGCAATAATTTCCTCTAGAGCAATATGGAACTCACTAGCCTCTGGAGATTGCAGACTCCATAAACTCTCCTGAACTGCACACTTCTCCAGAGGACTTTGAATGATGCTTGCAGTTTGTAACTGGATCAAACTTCTGAATAAACAGTAGTCTGTTAACCCTTTTCATGGTAGTTTTATAAGCTTCTGGATGCTTGGTCTAAACAGCTTTTCCCATGGTTGACTGCTGATGTAAAGAAGCCAGCCATACCATTCCCAGGAGATGCATTGGCATTTAAGAGTTTACAGTCAACTTCAGCAGGACTACTCTGACTCACTGAGAAAAACTCCCATACGATGTTTCTGTTTTTTCTCACTCATTCTGGCCCCACATGTTCAAAACCAAGGCCCTGCATGAAACAGGATGGTTTTAAGCATTGTATAGCCTATTGTAGCATTAAAATCATAATTAAAGGTGCATTTCTGGGGTCAATATCTGAACAGCCTCAGAAAACTTGGATTGTGTACAAATAAGATTAGCATTGAGTATCAACACATTCCTATAGGAAAATGTAATAAAATCAGTTGTTTTCTCTCTTTTTTTCCTATGGCTATCAAGCTTAATATGTAGTGAAGATTTTCCCTATAAAATGTACAGAAGTTATTGTGAGGAACTGCATACTCTTTTACATAAAATAGTCATCTTAGGGCCTGATCCTGCATTCCCTCTGGAACTGATCCAAAAGCCCATGAAGATCATTGGGTGACTTTTCATTTACTTGGTTGATTAGGCTGGACTCTTATGCAGAGTGTCCTAGTGGACAGAACACTATACTAGGACTCAGAGTTCTAGTTCCTGCTCTACATTGACCTGTTAGGTGACCTTAGGTGAGACATGTCTCATCTTCTTGTGTCTCAGTTTCACCATACATAAAATGGGGATAATTATATTGTACGAGCCCATGAACCCCATGCATGGAAAGTGCTATACTGGAGCTCAGTATCACTGTTACTGTTGTACCCAAAGCAGTGCAGTGTACAACATTTCCTACAAAAAATCAAAGTAAAACAATTATTTTGTCATATTTAGTTTAATTTTTATCGTTAACTATTTTTAAGGAATTTTGCTTATTATAGTGCAGACTTGATTTTCCATAGAGCTCACTGAAGCACCTTATTTTTCATCAGCAGTTACCAACCAGTAGATCGGAATCTACTGGTAGGTCTTGGAGCCTCTGACAGGTGAACCTGACTGGTTTGGCCAAGAGGGTATCAAGCGCTGGCACTTTATCTGCCCCTCTCCCCACTGATGCTCATCTCCTGCCCTTTGTTTTGGAGCTGCCCCTCCCCCCCTTCCCCTGCTTGCTGTGCAGGGTTGGGAAGGGAGAGGAGGGGCACTTATGTCAGGGTCCTCCATCTCCCACCCTGTATTTTATCACCACAGAACGGAGGAGGGCACAACAGGGCTTGGGAT
Organism: Pelodiscus sinensis; assembly: GCF_052426305.1. Lineage (NCBI taxonomy): Eukaryota > Metazoa > Chordata > Testudines > Trionychidae > Pelodiscus > Pelodiscus sinensis. Next base: position 18,171,015 of record NC_143061.1, on the reverse strand, counting down.
GGAGGGAGTTTGCTGGCTGCCTTTGAGGAGGTGCAGAGCCAGGGCAGGGGTGAGCCCGCCTTAGCCCCATTGTACCACCTGTGGTACGCAGTGTCAGCTGAACCCTGCATCCTGAACCCCTACCCCAGTCATAAACCCCCTCCTGCACCCCAACTCAGCTCAGAGCCCCTCATACTCCAAATCCCTTAACCCAAGACCAAAGCCTGCACCCCAATCCTCTGCCTGAGCCTGATGAAAGGGAGGAAGGATGGAGTGAGCAGGGGCAGAGCCTTGGAGAAGGGGCACAAAGGAATTGGGACAAGGGTATTTGGGTTTGAGGTAGATCCTAGATTGCACTTAAATTCAAAAGAGTGTTCTCGTGCTTAAAAAGATGGGAGATCACTGTTCTACATCATACATATCCCACAACAGCACCCCTGTTAAGCACCTGCATAAATGGGTGGAATTTAAATGAGCTCAGCTCTCATTTGGGCACCTAAAGAAAGCAAACACGATTTACAGATGCACTCAGCACCTAGCAGTAGCTCTTATTGATGGGTGCAATGTTAAAATAAGAACAGCAATAGCTTCTGAGTGTGAAAATCTGATCGCAGCATTTGTATAGCTAAATGACAGTTCTTCTTCTCTGAAAAAAATCTGGCAGTGAATGTATGTATGTACAGGAGCAGCCTGAGGCTGGCTGCAGCAGCTGGTGCCCCAGGCAGAACGTGAGATTGGAGCCCCCGCCTGCAGGGCCGTTAATGGACTGACATCATCAGTGGGCGCCCCGTAGAAGGCAGTGCCCTAGGCGGCGGCTAAGTCTGCCTATAGTCACGGGCTGCCCCTATTTATGTATACATGTTTAATTAAACCTAGCATCCTGCACCAAGCTGTAGCCCATACTTGATGATTCTGGGCAAGACTGGGCACTGGCATGCACAGACATGGCAGTGGGAATTCCCCTTCACTCCACCCGTTGATCAGCTTGTATCCTCAAACTTATCATTTAATAACCCTTCTCATTACCATAGCTTTTACCACAACACATTTCATTGGTAATAAAATTATCTAGCCCCCTTTAAAAAAAAGGCAATCATGAAATTTGTCTCTGTCTCTGAAGAACATGTGTCTATTTTACTAGTGAAACTTTGATAAAAAATTCTCATCCTCCCCAACTACAACCCCAGTTATAATCTCTCATTTTCCTCCAAGCTTAGTCTTCAGTCACTGAAAAACCAGATGGTCAAACAATTGGATAAATCTCATGCATTGTTTACTTTGTCTCTTCCGTAAGCACTAAACAATAAATCCCACAACTTTCTTCTAATGAATGCCAAATCCCAACTCTGAAGCAGGAGTCCTATTTCCTGAGCTCACAGAAGATAGAAAATATCACATTTCTACTTCATTCGACCCTTTCAATATCCCTGTCATGCTTCATTGCTTTTACAAGTCACCATTTCACTGTTGCAACAAAGATTACAGGGAATCTAACAGGTAAGGCCTCAAGCAAACATAGAAATGGAGTAGGCCCCAACAGAAGGCACAAGGACTACATGTCTTATCTACTCCACATCTTGGCATTTCTAACCACAAAGCTTACCCTACTGACAGCCCCTGCTGTCCTGAGGCAATGAATCTGTAATAAGATACACAACAAATAGGTTTTTTGCTGAAAAATATATACTGAGGTAATTAAATTGTTAACATGATGGATGGCCTCATTTTATATTTTAATTCAAAGTGACTTTCTATATCATGCAACAGCAGTGACTTAATACTAAAAACATAATGTCATGACTCTCATTGAAATAGAAATATGGATTAAGGCTCATTATTTTGAATAATAAAAATTTGTTGCTTTTCTTAATAATAATGTATTGTATTTCTAGAGCACCTTCTATCCAAGTTATCAAAATGATCTTTAAATATTAAACAATTTAGTCTCAAATGAGCCCTTAAAGTATTATTCCCCTTTTATAGGCAAGGAGACTGAGGCCCTGTTTGGTTTAATATGCTCAAGGTTACACAGGAGATCAATAGCAGCACTAAAGCCACATTCTCTGAAAACCAGCCCTAATCACAAGCAATCCAATGTTTACATATAGGTGCAATTGGCACTTATAGTCAAAGTTGTCCAACACTTCCCAATGTAACACACAGTTTTCAGCTGCTTACACTTATAAAGAGATTGTACTATGTAAGAAAGCTGTATCTTTTTTTACTTTTCCTATATGAAAATACAATAAAAATACTAACCGAAATCTCAGAAGGCATATGTAAGTGTAGCGGCAATACTTCAGTGGAGCGGTGCCAGTTTACACCAGTTAAGCATACGGCCTCCTATTTGAAAACTTGGTAAATATGAAGTTTCAGTTATAATTTAAATTATAATTCAGATTTCAAATTTTGCATTTTATACTTTCTATTGCTAAAGTCATGTAACGTGAGCCAAGACACACACTCTGGCAACTATTAGTTGTACAGCTGTAAGTGTAAAGTGAAAATGATTACTTGGATAGCTCTATAAGTATATTTTTGTCTGCCAGTATTTTGCTGCTCTATTAAATCACAGAGCCAGGCCTATACTCTTTTGGGTGTGACACTGAAAGAGTTAATAACTAAAACATTTTGATAAAACTTTCTTACAAAATACCTAGGACATTACAATTATTGTTAACATCTGTTCATTATTTCATTCTGTGGCCATGTGTTAAATAAATGTGCTTACTCATAACAGCACAATGCTTCTCCATGACATCAGCTGTGACACTGAACAACAGACACTGGAATTGTTCAGTGCTTTTAATATCAGTGTGGTTGATTTCCACAGTGTAGGAAGCATAAAATATATGACTGACAAGTGGTAAAATGGCAGGATTAAGAAATAACTTTTTCAGAGCTTTGCCATCATTTGTTACAATAGAAAAATGTATATGAATAGCTAGTAACAGTCCCTGAAATTAACAAAATGTCATAATGGGTCCAGTTAACTAACCTGTAATTATATTGTCAGTTGCATTAACTCCATTGCCCACTAATAGAGTAAGTTATAGTGGAAGCAGCCAATGCAGTTAGGGAGGTTATTTTATGTTCTAATTAATCAGTACTGACACTGAACCACATCCTTCTTCCTTCCTCATTATTTAAATTACCTATTTATATGGATGAACCTCCTTGCTTTGTGCATCTCATTAACATGTTAACATGGTCTCATAACAAGAATTGCTGTTACTGCTTCAGCTGGTACTTTGTACAAATCCGTTCTTGGTACTTTTGCATTCCTAGCATAATCCATGTCATCTAGAATTTCTTCCTTGCACAACACTAACAAAAAAGATTGCATTAGAGAAAAGTGAGTCTTTGGATTATCTGGGATTTGATCCTTTGTGGTGTTGTGAAACTTCGCTTCCCACTGACTTCAACAAGTCATCTGAATTTTCAGGTGTCCGACACCTTTTAGGATTAGGGTAAACATACCTATTAGGGAAAACATACCTATTCACAACATCACTTAAATACTGCTTAAAACTCAATAAAGTACCGGTAAATGGGATTTAAGCACTTAAAGGCAAGCACATGCTTAAGTGCTTTCTTAAATCTGAGACCAGATCCTAAAATTAGAAGTGATGGCTACCTGAGCAATAGATCTTAATTTTCATGTATGATAACTGCTGACAAGTGTATTTTTAATGTTACAAGGGCATTTTGCGTCAAAAAGAATGACATAAAGAAATAAATCTAGTAAGTTTGTGGAATGAGAGTCAAAATTCACTGGGCTTATTTTCAATACTGAAGATTTGGGGAAAGCTGAAATTCTAAGCAAATCTCATACTGGATCCAATTTAGCTAGTGATGTCTGCATTACCCTCCATATTATGAAGGGGGCCTCTGCTGGTACATTTTCTAATAGAGATGGTCAAAATTTTTCCATCAAACATTTTTTAATATAAAACAACGTTGCCAGTAGATATAGGCTTGTACAAACATTTTCATGTCCATTGAAATTGGTTCAGATCTTTTTTTTGTTGAGTCATACACACCTAAGATTAAAATTTGACTTTAGATATTTGTGCATTTTGTATAAGGGCAACACCATAAAAGAAAATGGCCATAAAAGTACATTAGTTAGAATGACTAATACATTGAATACATAACACATAACAAAATCAGTTCACTTTAATGGACCTTATTTAAATCCAAGAGAAACCTTTTTTTCAAAGGTGAATAAAATAAATCCACAACTAATTTGACCTGATGGGCCAGTTTACCAGAACTGTTCCACTTTGATAGTTCCACTGAAACTGGATTTTTTAAAATGGTTTTAATACAACCAGTTGGGCGGACATCCACTTTTCCCAATTCTCGAAGGCTGACTTCTGCTTCTGGTACCCAAACACACTAGCTTCCCTTAATGCCATTCTTGCTGCCATGCAGTGGTAACCCATTCTCCTCCCTACCTAGTACTAATTGTGACAGAGTTGTGCACGTGTAAGAAAATCTAGAGGGAGTCTAACTTAGTGTAACTTGTACCGATGGTCAGGACTGGAATAAAGTGTTTTATTACACTAAACTCCCTGAAATTCTGCTTCCATTGAAGGCAATAGGAACTTAACCTCTTAGAGATTCAAACTGTCTTATACTCAGAGGACCAAACTGAAAGATGTGTAACTTAGAGCTGCTTTCACCCATAGTTTCAATACCTAAGAGACTCAGATTTTAACTTATATACCATGCAGTCAAAAGCAGATACATATGGGTGTGCTTAAGAGATAGGCAATATTCAATTGCCCGTAGGTTGACTATTTCAAAACTTAATATCTTAAAAGCAGACAAATGCTGGTACTCTTGCTACAGCATTATGCACTGTGCATACCAAGTATGATGTTCCAAAATATAGCCCTGTATGTTCCAAGAACTCAACAACAGCTATGTGGGTTTTGTACAAAACCAAAAAAACAAAACCTTCAGATATTTAACCTGCAGACTGAAAAGCTCCAGCTCCAAAAGATAATCTCTGGTGAAAGTTTTAACTTAAAATATAATTTTAAAGGAAAAGCGCACCTGGAATAACTTCTCCTGGCACAGCTACAAAGCAACATTTCACATTTCTATGATTACTATTTGTATTGTCTTATCACCAACAAGCCATACTCATTGACCAGGACACTGTGCTATATAAACACAGAATAAAAAGATAGCTCCTGTCCCAAAGAGCCCAGCCCAGATCACTGTAAACCAACACAGTTTTCAAAATGGAGTAAACAGCTAGTGACTCATGCTGTATTTTGAAACCTGTGACCATGCGTCACTCAGCAAATTCAATGGTTCAAAGCTAGTAATAAAACCAGCCAAGTTCCATCACATATTTTTTATGACTTCCTCAAATTTTTGCCAGACCATGGAATGATTTTCACCACAAAGACAGTTGCATGGTTAACAAGAGTTTTGAGACAGTTGCTCACGTGGCAGAGTTTCTGGGCTACTTGAAACCTCAGGCAATGCAGACAACTGGTTAAAAGTTGATGATTTCATTTTGTCCAATGAAAGTCAGGGAGTAAAAAAGCATGGAAGCCAAAACCAAAGCTACACAATTTTTCCATGGACTTCTTGCCCAATTCTATGGGGAGATGGGGTTTGGGCAACTGGCCTGCCCCTCACAATGCTCTGCTTAGTTCAGGGACATTAGGAGACAGTGGAATTCGGCTTGCCATGCATTCCACATATGCACCACCACCACCAGGACAAATGGCCAGAATCTGTCCCTTGCTATTAAAGGTTTAATCATTATTCATAAAAGGAAGAATGCTGAGCACTTCCATGAAAGTAGTGGCGTTGGTCATTTGTAGCACATGCTCAAAATGTTTCTATACTTTATTTTAAAGTGTAACCATTAAGTTGTTTGCATACTACTGCTTAATATGGTACTGAGCCACTGAGGGATATTACCATTGCTATGTGTAAAATTGGAACGCATGTGCCCAGTTGGAATAACTGCCTAGTAAAAGCTTTAATGTCCAGTAACTGTGAAACAGAGCTAATGCCAAAGGATAAAAGAATGGGGGAAACAAAGGGCCCTATCCTGCCCCCATTTAAGTTGATAGCAAAGTGTTTGTCCGCATGGCCCAGCATGGACAAATATGAGACGGTACAAAGAAACTTACATTAATTATCATTACTGTGGCTGTTATTGAATAACAGATTGTGATTCTGTACTTTATCTCTAGAACCATTATCTCCTGCCATGTGATCTAAGTGTTGATACTGATAATGTAAAGGAACACCGAACAGTAGTTATTTATCCTGCAAAAGACCTCGAGCTTTTCTTGTTCTATCAATCATTAAACAAGTAATGTCTTTTGTGTTATTGCTTTGACATTCATTAACACTCACGTCACAGGAAATCTTTGCAATTAAAATCCTTATTGACTATCTACAGTTGTTCTCATTGGCATGTAGCAAGCAAGATAAAAAATGAAAACAATAGTGTTAGTATAGATAACTGAGGAGGTGTTTCTTTTTTTCTTTTTGTAACTTAACTAGTTTAATGTAGGGAGGACGGTTGTTAGGTGTTTTGTTTTTTTCTTTTTGTAACTTAACTAGTTTAATGTAGGGAGGACGATTGTTAGGTGTTCAAACAGTGAATAAAACAGTAGGAATCCTGTTAAACTGCTTTTTTTAATCAGTCCTGAGGATCTGAATGCCACTTTGAAATCAATCCTGCAAGACCAGCTTTAGTGAAAACACCCAACCATGAAAAGTCAAACTAGCTGAGGACAAGACAATTGCTTACTTCCTCGTACAGTTCTGCTTTCCAGTAAATATTTGATGACCATGTGCAGACAACAATTGTACTTAAATGTTGGTTTTATTCTATTATCCAAAGCTTTTATCCAAATATTTTAAGGCATATAAGTTTTCAACCTGGAATTCACACCCTCCCAGGGGATTCTGAATATGCTCTTTCTGTATAGTTGCACGGAGTTTCAAAACTTATAACAGAGAGTCTGGATACTACTTTCTGTTGTACTTAGACTTGCCAGGTGTCCGGTTTTGAACCAGACAGTCCAGTATTTGAGCTTTCTGTTCGGGAAACAAATTGAGAAAATATAAATGAAAAAATATAAATGTCCGGTATTTTCTAATAAGATGTAATGTAGATTGTGATGTAATGTCAAGTGTGTCCAGTATTTTTTTTGAAACCGTCTGGCAACCCTAGTTGCACTATGATGGCATGGAAAAATTTAGGAAGTAGTTCTGAAAGATATCGCCACTTGCACTCACCAAACTATTCTTCCTACCAGGGAAACATTTTATAGCTGAAAAGAAATGGAAATTTCCATACTACAGTGAAACCTTTGTTATCCGGCACTCTGTTAACCAGAAAACTTTGTTAACCGGCATTGCCCCCAGCCACAATACTGTAACATCTTCAGGCGCACAGGCCTGGTTTGGTTTACCATGATTGGCTTAACAATTTTTTATTTAAGAAGTACTAATCATCTTTAACTCAAAATAGAAATGTGAGACCAACTGCCTCACACTACAAAACAACCGATATTAAAAACTTGAGTTTTATTATTATTGTCCATTGGTTTTTCCTAGGTTGATGAGACCCTCAGATAACCAGAATTTTAAGATAACCGGAATGCCCTAATCCCCGAGCATGCTGGATAACACAGGTTTTACTGTAGAATCTTACACCACTCTGCCTGCCCTCAGGAAAAAAATCATAGCATTACAAGAAATAAAATAGTAATTAAAATAATTAAAAGAGGAAAATCCATTTAGAATATTGGGATCTATTTTCTATTTGTTTGGTTTTATTTTATTTGAGGAGAGATTGTTAGGGTTCACCATAAACCTTCTTTGTTGAATCCTTTAAGATAGAAGTACTTTTAAACATATTTATTTTTCTTACATTTTTAATACACAACAGAAGAAAATGTATTTGTTGAAAAATAAGATCAGGATGAAGCATTTCAATGCCTTTCTATTTAATTTCACAAAGGCTACATGAAACAGGTGTTTAATGTAATCCACTCAGTTCACTATTTTATTAAGATGTCAGATATGAACATAGAAATCTCACATTTGAAAGAAAAGCTCTATTTGGGTAAACATCAAACTCTGACACAAACCAAAAGCATTCAGCTTTAGGACTGAAATCTAGATTATAAATCCTTAGGACACATCTTTTTGTTCTAAATTTGAAAGATGTCTAGAACAATGGGACCATGTTCCATGACTGGTATTCCTGCCCACTCCTATAACACAAATAATAACAATATACTAATTTCTTAAGTTACTTATTTTTTCTTATATTTCTTAATACAAACATTATGCATTGCTACATGTACTCTGCAATACATAGGCACAAGTGGGCATGTTAAGGTCAGTCTCTATACCTTAACTTTGAATTTCTTGACTTTTGTCACTTTTTATCCAACTTTTTTATCCTAGATTTCTATGTACCCTAAATTTAGCCAAAATTTAATTCCTAGTAAAAGTAAAGCTAGAAGCTATTCAGAAGTTTGTGGAATATGCACTAGAGTTAGAACACGTGATTTTTTTTATAGCAGTACTGGAGACAATGGTAAAGGAGATAGTGAATACCATCTGGAAATGTGTATGTGGGTGCATCTAGAGAACAAGAGAAAAGCATGTAGAAAAGAAATTTCATCACATCACAATTACATAGGTTTTGCAGCATTCAAGAGTGACAAATAAGTAAATGAACAATTATTTCCAAATGCACTTTTATGCAAGCTCATTTTTGCTGTCCTTCAGAGAAGAGACACAATAATGTTACAGGGATAATATGATCTAATCCACTGGTCTCCAACCTTTTTAACCACAATATCACTTTTTCAATTGAAGTGCGATCTACCTCAAACTCAAATATCCCTGCCCGGCTTACTTCCCTCCCTCACCTCTTCTCTGAGGCCCTGCCCCTGCTCCACCCTTTCTCCCAGGCCTCACCCTGCTCGCTCCATCCCCCGTTATCCCCCATCCTCACTCACTTTCACCAGGCTGGGACAGGAGGTTGGGGTGCAGGCTCAGTTCTTGGGCCAAGGGATTGAGTGTGGGAGGGGCTCCAGGCTTAGCCTAGGGTGGGAGTTTGGGGTCCTGGAGGGATTTCAGGATGCAAGCTCTGGGAGGGAGTTTGGGTGCAGGGGGACTCATATCTGGGGCAGGAGGTTGAGTGCAGGAGGAGATTCAGAGCTGGGACAGGGTTCAGGATGCAGGCTCTGGCTGGACACTGTTTAACTGAGATGGCTTCTGGGTGGTTGCCAGGTGGAACAGTGGGGAACTCCTGCCCTGGTTCTGCACCCCTCCTGAAAGCAGCTGGCATGGACAGCAATGGCTCCATGGTGCCATGTGCTTCCCCTCATCTACAGGCACTGACCTCACAGCTTCTATTGGCCAGGGTTCCCCATTACTGATCAATGAGAGCTGCAGGATTGGTGTCTGCAGGCAAGGACAGCATGTGGAGACCCCCTGCTCTGCCTTTCTCAGGGGCTGGCAGGGACATGCCAGCCACATCCAGGAGCAGCAATTACCATAGAAATATTTACTCCAGTCATAAGAAGTTAGAAATTTTAGAACTCATTATTCAAGGAGTTAAATTTAAGCGTAAGAGAGAAATGAAAATTAAGAAATGCACAGATCAGCCAAAAACCAAAAATAACCCACTTTGCAAGCAGTAACAGAAGAAACAACAATCTGTGTATGTGCTGGGTCAGGAGATGAGAGTAAAGGACAGTGTGTGTTTGTGAAATGACAGAGACACACACAGCGTGTGAGAGTGACAGAGATTTGCATTGCCAAACTCCCGCAATCCCCTTCTTTCTGTGTGGAGACAGGGTACCAAAGTGGGGGAGGAGGGACACCCTGACATCAGCACACGCGCGCACACACACGCACACACACACACACGTCTTCCTTCACACACTATGCACAGTAAGCAGGAGGCTCCTGGGTGGGGGGGCAGTTCCAAGGCAGAGGGCAGAAGCAGCATGGCAGTGGGTAGAGGGGCAACTGAAGTGCCAGCGCTTGAAAGCTTCCAGGCCAAACCAGTCAGGATCACCTGTCTAGAGTTACCAGATAGACCCCTCAAAATACGAGGCGCACTTGATTGTGGGTGGGGGAGGAGGGACCAGCCAGGAGGGGGGCAGGGCTGGATGGGAGGAAGGGGTCAGGGGCCGTGGGGCTGGCCGGAAGGAAAGGGGGCCAGAGGCAGGGCTGACAGGGGAGGGGGTTGGGGGCTATGGGACTGGCTGGGAGGAAGGGGGGCAGGAAGAAGAGCTGGGGAGGGATCAGGAGTTGGGGGGGCTGGACAGGAGGAAGGTGGGCCAGGAGGAAGGAAGGGGTGGGAAGCAGAGCTGGGGGGGGGATCAGGGGCCGGGTGGGCTGGACGGGAGGAAGGGGGGCCAGGAGGAAGGGGGACAGGAAGCAGAGCTGGAGGAGATTGGAGGTTGGGGGGGCTGGACGGGAGGAGGTGGGGCTGGCGGGGGGGCGGGAAGCAGAGCTGGTGGGGGGGTTGCAGCCACTGGCAGCAGCCGGAGTCCAACAGGCCATGCCCCCGGCAGGCACTCCCTCTAGTTGCTAGTAGAAGCTGGTTGGGGGTGGGGGAAGTGGCTGGGAGCCCCTCCCCCTGCCTGGCTTCTGCACGCCTCAGCTAGGAGGCGGGGCCACGATTGGCACTGGGAGCCTCTAGTTGTGAGCAGAAGCCAGGCAGGGGGGTTGGCTGGGAGTCCTGGCCAGTGCCTCTGCCCCACCCCGCCCCGCCTCACCCCGCCTGGGTTTTGCACACAACCACAGGGCTCCCAGCACCAATCGCGGCCTCGCCTCCCAGTCGCTCCCCCGCCCTGCCAGGCTTCCATCCAAAATCCCGCCGAAAAACCAGGAAATACCAGACATTGCACATGTCTTGTATTTTCTGAATTTTTCTACTGGACAGAGGGTGCAAATACAGGACTGTCCAGTAGAAAACTGGACACCTGGCAACCCTACACCTGTCAGATGCCCCAAGATCTACTGGTAGATCCCAATCTCCTGGTTGGTGACCACAGATGTTCTCTGTATCTCTGCCTTTGAAAACAAGGCCTTTCTTGCATACCCAAATGTCCAGTTGGCTTGGGATCCAATTTTGTAAAATGCCTTCTATGATTGGTTGAATCCAAGCTCAACGTCCATAGAATTCAATTTGAATTGTGTATTCTAATCAACTTGAAGGAGTGAATCTTTAGAGTCTGTTCTCTGTTAGACTGTAAATATTGAGAGTTGCTGTTAATTTAAATAGTTGCTCCATATTTTCAAAGGAGTAACTTACTGACTGTGGACCCTAACATTATGAGTGCACTGCAAGATCAGGTAGGAAGAAAGGCTGGGCTTTGAAAAAAAATAATGCTGGGAGTAATCCTCCAACCCTTTAGCATACAAGTTGCTGTTTCTGAAATAAAAAAACCTACTGGGCCAAATTCTCAGTTAAACGTTAATGAATTCAGAGTGGCTCCTTTATTTTAAGTGGAATTACTCTGGATTTACTCCATTGTAACTGAGATCAGAATTAGATTCACTGGGGCTCATTCTCATCTCATTTATGTCTGTATTACAACTGTGGAACTCACAGTGTCATAGATTTTAAAGTCTGAGGGTATGTCTACACTACCCTCCTAGTTCGAACTAGGAGGGTAATGTAGGCATACTGCACTTGCAAATGAAGCCCGGGATTTGAATTTCCCGGGCTTCATTTGCATAAGCGGGGAGCCGCCATTTTTAAATCCCCGTTGGTTCGAACCCCGTGCAGCGCGGCTACACGGGGCTCGAACTAGGTAGTTCGGACTAGGTTCCTATTCCGAACTACTGTTACTCCTCATGAAACGAGGTGTACCGGTAGTTCGGAATAGGCACCCTAGTCCGAACTACCTAGTTTGAGCCCCGTGTAGCCGCGCTGCACGGGGTTCGAACCAGCGGGGATTTAAAAATGGCGACTCCCCGCTTATGCAAATGAAGCCCTGGAAATTCAAATCCCGGGCTTCATTTGCAAGTGCGGTATGCCTACATTACCCCGCTAGTTCGAACTAGCGGGGTAGTGTAGACATACCCCAAGGGACTACTTTAATCATTTAATCTGACCATCTAAATAAAACAGACCATAACATTTTACCACATGGTTTCTGTATCAAGCCCACAACAATAGCATTGACTTCACTGGCATCATTCCAGGTTTACACTCTGTAAGTGAAAGGAGAATCTAGTCCATTTATTTTAATAAGACTACACTAATGATGAGTGATACTTGAAGGAAGCTTTAAAACTGAGAACTACTATAGAATAAGCTCCAACGTGTAATTAAATACTTTGATAAAGATCAAATAGGGAAATGAATCTATGAAAACAGAAAAAGGTGAGTGGGTTTAAATTTTAAATCTGATATACTTACAGGTTTTCCCAGAATGAAAGCCCACCCCCACTTGAGGCTTGATAGAATGTATTTATGTATAGCAGTAAAATGTGTGGAATATATCCAACATACAAGTAGGCTGCCTTCCATTGCACACCAAAAATGGTTGACTAGTGTATCCCTTTTCTTTTTTATGGAAATTTAAGCATTAGTGGTGTTGATAGCCAATTTGGATTGCCGATGGCTTTTCATTTGACATCATCAGTAATAATCTCTCCAGAATCACATTTACAAAACCATCCAACAAAAACCACCATAACAAAACATGACAAGTATATTTCCCTGAAATGTATATAGAAAGATTGATTTAATATATAACAGATATCTATATTATGCATATTTTACATGGTTAATTAAGTTCTCTTCCCCATGTTCCATTACTAATAGAACCAAATGATGCAATTAATGATATTTTTGTGTAAAAATAAACTAATGTTACCCACAATTTTCACCTTTATTTGCCTAGTACACTGAGTGTATATATTTTGTAGAACTGAAGTTAACATAATAAACATTCAGTAAAGTGACCAATGGCATACCCTAATGCACAAGAAGCTAAGATTTTTAACATGGCCTTTAGGGTCATATGAATTTGAATTTGAATGCAAATTGATGTGGAACAAAATGACGGGTGGTTTGATAGCTTCAGAGTTTATTACTTACTTATATTTAAAGAACCTTGTATGGAATAAAAGGAAAGCCTTCCTTTGTAAAAACAGAACTTAAACTAAGATACTTCCTTCAACAAAAGACCAGTTCCTTTACTCAGCACCTAGTTGACACAAGGATACCCTCTTGGGGGTTGTAGGGAAATGACTCCCCTTCACCAGGAAGCAGAGACAAGTAGGCTATGTCTACACTCGTGGCTTCTTGTGCGAGTAATATTCAAATGAGGCTAAGCGTGGAATATCACCGAGCCTCATTTGCATACCTAACGAGCCACCATTTTTTTGATAAAAGGCTCTTGCGCAAGAAGGAGCGTCTACACTGCCCCTTCTTGCACAAGAAAAACCCTCTTGTGCAATGCCGTTCTTCCTGAAAAGTAATAGGTGTAACGGCATTGCGCAAGAGGGTTTTTCTTGCGCAAGAAGGGGCAGTGTAGACGCTCCTTCTTGCGCAAGAGCCTTTTCTGAAAAAAATGGTGGCTTATTAGGTATGCAAATGAGACTCGGAGATATTCCACACTTAGCCTCATTTGCATATTAGTCGCACAAGAAGCCGCGAGTGTAGACATAGCTGTAGAGTTTCTCCATAGGAACTAGTGCAGCTCATCTTATTAAGGGGTCAGGAGATAATGTTAAAGGCTCCATATAGTTATAGATCCATTGCCTCCATCTCTTAACACACACATACACACACCCTTGCTTTGGGCCACAGACAGCTCCCATAGAGCTGTGCTCAATGACCCAGAGTGACTGAAGTTTTTCTGTGTGATGCAAGAATTCTGGTGCACACACGAGGAAAGCAAGATTTCACCCCATCAGCACAAGCCACAGCAAAGTTAACATCTATCTAAATCCAGGTATATCACTGTCAATATAATTCCACCAAACAAGTCATCATATGGATGTGACTTTACGGAAAGGGGAAGAATTGCCCAGTGGTAAAAGCACAGAATTGAGCTCAAGCAAACTGGGTTCTATTCCTAATTCTGCTACAGAATTCACATGTACAGGTAATCTTAAGCAAGTTGTTTTACATCTCCTGTTGCCTCTGTGCCCAATCTATAAAACAAAGGTAATAATATTAGCCACTTTATAAAGATGGTGGGCAGAAAAACTTGATTAACATATGTGAGATGATCAGAGTTTTCAATACTGAGAACCTTAAAAAAGATGTGTAAGGGTTAAAACCCAGCCCTGGAAGAGGGCTGGAGCTGTGGAACCAGCAGCTGTGACCAGTTTGACCCATTTAAGGCCCAGCTGAGAGCTATATAAATAAAGCCTCTGGAGGGGAGGAGACAGACATGCTCTTGCTCTGGCTGGGGAGCAGGAGAGACCTGGCTGCCAGGGAAGCTGAAGGCTTCCTGAGAAGGGCAGTGCTGGGAAGAGGCAGGTAGAGCTGGGGAGCTCTAGCCAGACCTCATTCCCTGGCTGCAGGGCCTGAGACAAGACCTGAGAATACTAGGGCTGTAGTTAGAGCAGGACTGGGGAAAGCAGGAAGAGCTGGGGAATCTCTGATCAGGCAAGCTCCCAGGCTGCAGGGCCTAAAGCAAGGCCTGAGTGTACTAAGGCCACAGAGAAGCAGCAAGGGTAGGCACAGGCAACAGGTCCACACCTCCTTGCCAATGATAAGTGGCCATTTCAGACTGCAGTTTGCCCCGGAGGTAAGGTTGCCAGATGGTTTCCCAAAAATACCGAACACACATGCTAAAGATTTGTAGAGGAAAAAAAATACATAAATATATAAATACTGAACACACATGCTAAAAATCTGTTGAGCAAAAAAAAAAACCCACCACAGCTACCACAGCTATGCATAACACTGAATGGGAACTTAATGGGAACTTTATTATAAACAATCAACAGTCTGCATCATATATTTTGACTACATGAACCTCCCAGCGCCGATCGCGGCCCTACCTCCCCAATGACTCTCCCCACCCCCGCCAGGCTTCCGCAGGCAACCAGATGAGGGCTCCCACCTGGCAACCCAATAGCCAGGCTAAGCTAGTCTCTCAGACTTTATTCAGCTGTGGAGGGGAATAAAGGGGGATTCAAGCCTGGCCCATATGCTGGTCATTTCAAGAAGTGAATTATATGCCTGAAAATCTGTGAACACAAAGTGGAAGGAGCCATACTCTGCCCCCACTCCCAGGCCAGAATGTCTGGCTGGGCTCTGAGCAGAGGGCAGACTGTCTGATGAAAGGGGGTGAAGTAATTTATACTTCCCAAAGAGAACAGGGTAGCAGAGGAGGAAATTCATTACCAGCTCCCACTGGGAGCCCTCAGCTGGTTGCGTGCAGAAGCCTGGTGGGGGTGGGGAGAGTGGCTGGGGAGGCAGGGCCGCGATCAGTGCTGGGAGGTGCTGATCGCGGCCTCACCTCCCTAGCCATTCTCCCACCCCCGCCAGGCTTCTGCATGCAACCAGCTAAGCTGAAGGCTCCCAATGCCAATCGCAGCCCCGCCTCCCCAGACACTCTCCCCACCCCCATCAGGCTTCTGTTGGGCTCCCAGCCAGAAAAGCAGGACATACCGGATATTGCACATGTCCTGTATTTTCTGAATTTTTTTACTGGACAGAGGGTGCAAAAAACAGACTGTCCGGTTGAATACCGGACACCTGGCAAGCCTATCCGGAGGTAAGGGTCTAGATGAAGCCTGGCAGAGGGTCACTAAGGCAAGGAGGGCATAGGAAGTTGGGGGCTCCCAGAGGGGGAGGACCCCAGAGTGCAGAGACATGGGGAGACACCAGCCAGAAGGGGATGCTCCAAGAAGCTAATTCCCAGAGTGACTAGCAGGAGGTTCCCCGGTGTTGAGTGTCACTGTGTTAAATAGCCTATTAGCAAAAATATATATAAAATAAGCATAGAGATGGTACAGGATATTTCTCATTCACAGAGAAAAGTGACTGTGCACAAAACTTTTGTACCAAATATATGCTTAGCTACCAGGTCATTCTGAATGTATTACAAGTAATGCAAGTGGGCATGAGGAAGAAACTCTAAAAACTTGAAAGGACTTGCATAGAGAGAAATTTGCATAAAACCATACAAACAGATAAGACTGGACAAGTCTGCTGATATTAAAGGCAAGTCAAAGGAAAATTACAGAAGAACAAGGAAGTTATTGTACACAATACATCAATAGCAGAACCATATAAGAGACCAAGAAAACCTCTAAATCTACCAGAACAATTACCTGAGGACTTTATCAAAAATCCCCAACCTTCTGCTGGAAAAATATCACATTACCCATAAAAAAGCATGTCATGTTTTCTTGCTTTTACTTCTTTTAAAAGAAAAATACCCTATTATGAAGGATAACAAAGCTTAATCGAGTTTTATTGCAAAGGTTACTGTGGGATTAAGCAGAGTACGTGAAAAAAGTGCCGAAAAAGCCAGACACATCTCTTTCAACTGCAAATGTTTTGGGAAGTCTCCTCTTTAGGAAAATACCAGAGATTAAAATATGTGGACCTGAATTTCAAACGAACTAGGAGGGAAAAAATGAAAGTGCTATCATGAAGTGTTATCACTCTAAAATTAAGTTCCCATTTCAAGATAAATGTAAAAAAAAGGTGTAAAATTGAAACAATTCTACCTTCAGGTGTAGGAAGATTCATAAACTACCTAGAAAATATTAAGAAATGAGAAAACTATCCCAAGTCACATTCACATGTCTCAAAAAATCATTTTAAGTGAGAGCCTCAGCTGATGTAAATCACCTTAGTTCCACAGAAGTCTATGACTTCGAGTATGGATATGTTATAAATGAAATATGATCAACTGATATAGCCCCAAAAAATCCCCGAAATACATAGTCAACCATAATAGAATATCTCCTAACCAACTCACTGCATAGTGACCACCTACCATGGGGAAAATGGGAAGGAAGTATGACACTTCTAAGATAGAAAAAAAAAAGAAAGAAAAAAGGCAGGTCCTGTCCCAGAAAGTTCATAATCTATGACAGTGGTTCTCCATTTTTTCTATACTAGGACTATATTACAACAGACACAAGTTTCAGGACCCCATTTGGATAAGAGGTGGGGAAATCTATGACCTTTGGATGCTCTCAGAATGCAGGTAATTTCCAAGGAACGTTCCTTCATTTCCCACTTTTCCAGGCTATGTCTAGACTGCTGGCTTCTTTCAGAAGAAACTTTTCTGGAAGAGATCTTCCAAAAAAACTTCTTCTGAAACAAAGTATCCACAACGCCAAAGCGCATCAAAAAAAGAGATCTGCTTTCAGAAAAAGGCCTTTTCCTCATAGAAAGAGGATTATCAATGTCGGAAAAACCCCTCTGTTCTTTCAATTTTCTTTTGAAAGAACGCAATTGCAGTGTGGACATAATTGAAGTTTTTTCGGAAAAATAGCCATTTTTCTAAAAAAACTCTGTTGTGAAGCCATACCCTGGCCAGTTTCATGATTATGTTTGTGAAATAGGCTGAAGCCCAAACCTTCTAACACAGATACAGTAAGCTAAGACTCTGCTTCATGGTACTGAGATTAAAACCTGATCTGGTATAAAAGATAAGCATGCTACTTAGACACAATCCC
This sequence comes from Pelodiscus sinensis, assembly GCF_052426305.1. NCBI lineage: Eukaryota > Metazoa > Chordata > Testudines > Trionychidae > Pelodiscus > Pelodiscus sinensis. Next base: position 18,153,345 of record NC_143061.1, on the reverse strand, counting down.
CTTAATTCAGAATTCTATTTCCATTTGAGAGATGCCTGAGAGGTGGCATGCATTAATGGCATTGTTATCCAGAGACAACACAATGCCACTTAAGTGTCCCAACACAAGTCTATGCCAGTTTTAAGACATTTTTTCCCTTACAGAAAAAAAGACTCATGGAAACATGATATATCAAAAGATTTCACAGGAAAGAGTAATTGACAACTCAGAGATGGAGGGCACAGCATTCCACTGTGCTTTGCAGCAGACTTCATCTTGGAGATGTTTGAGTGGCATAGGAAATATAACCAATGACCAGATAGCTGCATACAAATCAGATGAATCACTGGATTCCATTTATCCTTATTACTAACTGACTATTCATCATTGCCAATAAAATCACAAGTTTTTCTCAGAACTGCCTCTCCTTGGACCAACTAACACACCTTGCACAATGAACAGATTGTCTTCTCCCTCCCAGCTGCCATGTCACCAAGCACCTGATCATGAGATGCACTTGTAACCCACACACCTAGGCTATGTCTATACTGCAAGGCTTTTCCGCATGAGGAAATGCAAATAGAGTGCTCATTTGCATATGTCATACTCGCATTTACATTTCCTCTTCAGATCCCTTTTGTGCAAGAGGTTTTTGCACAAAAAAGAGCTGTCTACACAGCTTTTTTTTTTTTTTTTTTTGTGCAAAAACCTCTTACGCAAAAGGGATCCGAAGAGGAAATGCAAATGTGAGTGTGACATATGCAAAGGAGTGCTCCATTTGCATTTCCTCTTGCGGAAAAGCCTTGCAGTACAGACGTAGGCTTAGTGTGGTTCTTTTAGCTCAAAGAGTAGAGACTCCTATACTAAGTTCCAGAGATCCCAGGTTCAAATCTGCCTGGTGGTGGTTACACACTCACAAGCCCTATCACATTCAACCAACGAGAAGCAATTGAGGCTTGAAGCCTGCTCTGAGGAGGTTGGAGTCAATAGAGGCTGAAGGCATAAATGACCTTGCAAGATCCAGGCCCTAAAGTTTAGTTATGCTCACCCAAGAGATTGTGAAAATAGTACTGTGGGGTTTCATAAGTAGTTTTCTCTCTGTGATACACCTCATCCAATCTGGTCATTTCTCAAAATGAAATATTCATTTTCTTACATCCAGCACTGAAAACTTAGCCTGAGGTCTGAAAACCAATGTCAAACTGCATACTATCAGAATTTACCTAATATATCTACAAATGGAGCATGAGGCAAAATAGAATCCAGTTCCTTGCACTGGCTCTGCGAGTGCAAATAAGAAGTGTAGACCCCTAGAAAGGGACAAGATACTAGCTACTTTTCTACATTTCCTGAAAAGACCTTGAACAGTCTTTATGGCAGAGCTGTAGAATCACAAACAAATTAAACAGACTTTACAAATGTAAGACAGCACCATAACCTACTTAGCAACAAAGGAATGGTTCAGCCACTTTCAGGTGGAAATTATTATCTTTGTAACTGCGGATTAGGGTTTAGTTTCATATTTTCTTGCCACACCTTGTAAAAAGAGGTCATCCTTTCAGTCATCAAATAATCTCTCAGCAATAAGTACACAGGAGGATTCATTCCTTATCTCATCAGTGTTCCACCGTCTCACTTTTTATGGACTCTTTGTTCTTGTTACTACTCTCCTTTTACAAGGCTTTTTTATTTTATTTTAATGACACAACACATTCATCTGTGAGTTTTAATTCCATCTCAAACCTATGGCAAATATATTTAAACTTGGGTGCTTCAATTCATACATAGGGTTATATTATATTTCATTACTAGAGAGTGAGAATAAAGGCATTAGAAACTGGCTCTTAGATATCTAGAGCCTAATCCAAAGCCCATGGGGAAGTCTCTGTAGTGGGCTTTGACCTGGGCACTGATTAAAAGCAGCCTTATTTACAGAGCTGCTCATATGTTGACTTTAATGGGAGTTATGACTCATCAGCACCTCTGAAACTCAAGTCACTTATGTTAGTGCTTGACTTCAGACATGCGCATTTGAATATCAGGGCTCTAGCTATATATACAATAATCTAGATGGATGGGGGACTACGGCTACAAGAACTTTTTTCTGTAATTTTCCTACTCTGGATTAATAGACTGATGTTTGGAATACAGGCAGTCCCCGAGTTACGCAGATCCGACTTATGTTGGATCCGCAGTTACGAACAGGGCTTTTCTCACCCCGGAGCACGCGGGCAGCGGGAAAGCCCAGATGCGCCGCAGCTGTCCCGCTGCCAGCATCCTCCGAAACTTTGCTCCCCGTCTCCCTGGTCTACTGGGGGGAGTCCCCCCCAGCAGACCAGGGAGACGGGGAGCAAAGCCTCGGAGGATGCCAGCAGCGGGACAGCCGAGACGCGCCATGGTCCGTCCCGCTGCCCGCGTGCTCCGCGGCTTTGCTACGTGTCTCCCTGGTCTGCTGGGGGGTCTCCCCCCAGCAGACCAGGGAGACGGGGAGCAAAGTCTCGGAGGATGCTGGCAGCGGGACAGCTGCGGCGCATCTGGGCTGTCCCGCTGCCCGCGTGCTCCGCGGCTTTGCTCCGCGTCTCCCTGGTCTGCTGGGGGGAACCCCCCCCCAGCAGACCAGGGAGACGCGGAGCAAAGCCGCGGAGGATGCGGGCGGGACCGCGGCACGTCTCGGCGGTCCGGCCACCTGTGTCTCCCTGGTCTGCTGGGGGGGGGGGGGGGGTGGCGCAGCTAGTGCACCCCCCCCCAGCAAACCAGGCTTTTCTCGCCAATGACGTCTGGGGTAGAGCAGCTGGGGCGCTGCCGGGTTAGTCCCGCAGCACCGCTCCTCGGTGCTACTGGACCAACCCGGCAGCACCTCAGCTGCTCTGTCTCAGGCGTCCAAATTCAGCCGCTGTTGAAACTGATTAGTGGCTGATTCCAGGAAGCCCAGGGCAGAGCAACTCTGCCTCGGGCTTCCTGTAGTCAGCCGCTGGTCAGTTTCAGCAGCGGCTGAATCTGGACGCCAGTTCCAACTTACATACAAATTCAACTTAAGAACAAACCTACAGTCCCTATCTTGTATGTAACCCGGGGACTGCCTGTATTCATTGGTGATCCTTTGGTCTACTGAATTATGTTTTATATTTTTTAACAGCACCTAGGGTTTTTTGTATATAAAGCAAAAGAGCCAGACAAACATACTCTTCCTATTAAAATCAACAGGAGTTTTGCCATCAATGTTAGTATGAGGATCAGGATCTCCAAGTATTAGAACAAAAATTTTATCACAAAAGGGAAAGGAAGTAAATGCCAGTTGTGCCTTTAACATAATCAGAAGGATGCAGAAGGATGTAATTACATACAGGAAGTGATTCTTTAATAATATATACTAACTCAGACCTCTGCATCCATGTGAAGCCCATTGATGTCAATGGGATTGTGCACCAGAGCAAAGGTCTAAGCTTGTGGTTTGCAATGCAAGATCAGGGCCTTTGTGTGTAATGGTATTTATTAGCTATTTTGCCATAAAGGAATTTATGGCACAAAGGAATATTTGGCTCTCTTATCTGACAGAGGGCATTAATGCTATCCATTAAGAAAAGAAAATTCTTAGGAATTTTATAGGGATGAAATCAAGAAGAGGATATAGAGGAAGTTAAGAGAGTTGTGCAGAACTCACTCTTAAGCCCTATAGAATTTTGTAGGGTACAATATCCTCTCTAAAGTTGTTTGACCACACCTCAAAATTCTCAATTAAACTATTCAGAGTGATTTAAAAGGTCCACAAAAAACTACAAAACCATGGAATCCATTGTGGGTAAATGCTGACACTATAATAGTTATCACCGCTTTTGCCCCAGAAGATACATTTGTTTGTAAAGGAAAACCAGAAACACGCTGGGACAAGTGGAAATGAAACCTGGGAGCTTTTTTTTTTTTAATTTATATAAAAAGCTGAGGGCACATTTTAGGATCATTATGAACAAATTAACTATGTAATTCTTGTTTCCTGTCAAATCAAGAAGTGGTTTAGTGACTTACATTGAATGCACGTTATGTTTTTCACAATAAGTTTCTCTCCATTTAAATGAAAAAAAAACTTCCCACTAATCCAAGCTACTTGCTGTATAGAGAAGGAAACCTCCAGACACTTCCCTTTTAGATCACAAAAGGAAACATTAATCAAGCAAAAGATGGGAAATTATGGCATCTAGCAACTAAAGTTCAACCCAAGTGGCCAAGTTTTAGTTGATCACAGGGAACAGGTGACTATCCATCAAATGATCTATCATAACACACATTAAAATGTCTGGGTTAATCAGGACGGTAGCCAAGAACAATATTTTTCTGCTGACGTTCATATTAGAGGGTACAAAAAGCAATTCCCCTGAAACACTTGTCTGCAAGCAACCAGAAAAAACTGATTAACTAAAAGGAATTCTACAAAATATTTAAACTGCATTATACTATCTCCTTATCATGAAATAAATACAAAACCAGGCATGTTTTAAACAAATCTTGGATGCTTATAGACCTGCAAAGTTTTAGGGGTAAAAATACACCACACAACATTCATTTTTTTTGTACTAACATCTATAATGTATATATAAAATAAGTGAAAATGAAGATAATATATATATAGGATCTCATCAACTAACTGTGAAGTCAAGTCATTATCATCTATCATTGTAACTATTTAAAAAATATTTTCCCTTCAAAACTGATGGAGAAGAATATTCTTATCTGGCAATTATTTCAGGTGGCTCGCATTAGTTACAGTTCTCATTACTTAGAAAAATATCCATTTATACAGTCATGCATCTGATGAAGTGGGTCTTTGCCCACGAAAGCTTATGCTCCAATACTTCTGTTAGTCTGTAAGGTGTCACAGGACTCCTTGTCACTTTTGCAGATCCAGAGTAACACAGCTACCCCTCTGATACATTTATAATATGAATTTAATGGATTAAGCAACTCCTCAAAGAAGTAGGTGTATATTATCTCCACTTCACAGATGAGGAAATCAAGGAACAGAGAGCTTATGTACCTTCCACAAAGTCATACAGGATTGTCCTTCACCAGGAACACATCAATCAGTTGCTATGCCTTTATCATAGTACCCTGTCACTGTTCTCCAGAAAGCCCTAGTGAAATTACAGCTTAGTTCACATTGTTTGTGTTACTGTAATGCCCACACACCACAATCAGAATCAGGTCCTCATTTTGCTCATGAGTAGTCCCATTGGTTTTCTTTGATAGTTTACTAAAAGCAAGGAATACATTAATCAGGTAAGTAAAAGTTTGAAAGATTAAACCTCTACTGAATAGCATTGCTATAGGGAAGAGGTTCAGGGCCATGAGTTATCATGTAATATACAATTTGTGAGTCATTGAGCATCTCAGAGTTGACACTCTCAGGCCAATGAAGAATCTAATTAGGACCAGGATACAAGACCTAGTGGAAAGAAAACTGAGATTCTAGAGGGGAGTTGCATCTCTGGCAATGGCTTCATGAATTCAGTGGAGCTGCATTAAGAGTTCTCGAATGACTTTCATGTTTGATACTATCAACTTGGACTTGGATAGAGATATAACTGGTTAACGCACTGCAAAGGCCATTTCCCCACCTCTGATAGTCACATTTCCACATCAAATGCTATAAATGGACACATCCAGCCTGACTTAATTAGCTTCATTAATACTGATCCTACAATTGACAGGTAACTGCTTTTGCTGTTATATATACTCTGGATTCTATAAATTCTACTCCAACTCATCTGATGAAGTGGGTTTTACTCAAAAAAGCTCATGATATATGTTTGTCTCTAAGGGCGTGACTGTACAGCAGGGCTTTCCTTGAAATATGATACGCAAATTGAGCTACATCAATTGTGTAGCTTATTTCGAAATAGCTTATTTAAAAATTAGGAGCGTCTACACAGCACTTACTTTGAAATAGAGCACTCTTCCTCTGAATTCCCTTACTCCTCATACAATGAGGATTACAAGAGTTTGAGTAAGAAGTTCTCCATCTTGACAGAATTTCAACATTATTTTGAAATAACTGCCTGCTGTGTAGACGTGGACTAAGTTATTGTAAAATAACACTAGTTATTTCAAAATAATGTTGTTGTGTAGACATACTCTAAGGTGCCACAGAGTGGCTCATTATTTTCCAAATGGAAGTGATCCCCTAAACCAGGCTTCTGTGCTTCAAAACATCACGATTGCTTATCAGGAGTCTAAAATAAAACATAGAAAGCCAATTTGTACACTCAGATGCAGGTACCCAACTCCCATTGGCTTCATTGCAGAATCAGGTCTGTCAAGAATACAGGCAGTCCCCGGGTTACATGGATCCTACTTACATCAGATCCCTACTTACAAACGGGGTGAGGCAACCCCGCACTAGCGGTTCCCCCCAGCAGACCAGGGAGACGTGAAGCTAGCCCCCCCCCCCAGCAGACCAAGGAGACGCAGAGCGGCTTTTCTCAGCAGACACCACAGCTTGACAATAAAGAACTGAGGGAAGTGAGGTGTGGGAGAATAAAACTGAGCTCTGGAGAAATGTCTGGCTAGAGTTTCCCCTACAATATGTACCAGTTCCGACTTACATACAAATTCAACTTAAGAACAAACCTACAGTCCCTATCTTGTACGTAACCCGGGGACTGCCTGTATTTGAGAGATGCCAGACAATTTCACTAGCATGAATGTGAGATAAAACAGAGGTTCATTAAGGCTGTGATTCAGCAAAGCACATGCTTGTGTCCCAGTGAAGTCAACTGGAAGTAGGCAGATAATTAAAGTTAAACATATGCTTAAGTGTTTTGTTAAACAGGACTTGGACTTGGTCACAGGCTTCAAGTTCAACACATGGATAAATGCTTGCATAAATAAATAAATAAATAAATAAATAAATAAATAAATAAATAAATAAATGGGGCCTTTTCTGATGGAGATGACTTTATATGTGATCTAAATTTATCAAGGTCTATAAGACAATAATTACAAATCAAAACCATATTCCATTCCACTGGAATATATAATATAATATAATATAATATAATATAATATAATATAATATAATATAATATAATATAATATAATATAATATAATATAAAACGGCCGTACTGGGTCAGACCAAAGGTCCATCTAGCCCAGCAGCCTATCTGCCGACAGTGGCCAGCACCAGGTGCCCAGAGAGGGTGGACCAAAGACAATGATCAAGCGATTTGTCTCCTGCCATCCCTCTCCAGCCTCTGACAAACAGAGGCCAGGGACACCAATTCTATCCCCTGGCTAATAGCCTTTTCTGGACCTAACCTCCATGAAATTATCTAGCTTCTCTTTAAACTGTTATAGTCCTAGCCTTCACAGCCTCCTCTGGCACGGAGTTCCACAGATTGACTACACACTGTGTGAAGAAGAACTTTCTTTTATTAGTTTTAAACCTGCTACCCATTAATTTCATTTGGTGTCCTCTAGTTCTTCTATTATGGGAACTAATAAATAAGTTTTCTTTATCCACCCTCTCCAAACCACTCATGATTTTATAGACCTCTATCATATCCCCCCTCAGTCTCCTCTCTTCTAAACTGAAGAGTCCCAGTCGCTTTAACCTCTCCTCATATGGGACCCATTCCAAACCCTAATCATTTTAGTTGCCCTTTTCTGAACCCTTTCCAAGGCCAAAATATCTTTTCTGAGGAGAGACCACATCTGTACACAGTATTCAAGATGTGGGCGTACCATAGTTTTATACAGGAGCAGTAAGATATTCTGTGTCTTATTTTCTATCCCTCTCTTAATAATTTCTAGCATCCTATTTGCCTTTTTGACTACTGCTGCACACTGTGTGGAAGTTTTCAGAGAACTATCCACGATAACTCCAAGATCTCTTTCCTGATTTTCATAGCCAAATTAGCTCCCATCATACTGTACCTATAGTTGGGGTTATTTTTCCCGATGTGCATTACTTTACTTTACACTTATCCACATTAAATTTCATTTGCCATTTTGTTGCCCAATCACAAAATATAATATAATATATTTTGTCACTGTTAATACATACATCTTCCATGCATATTAAGATTATCATTTCTTACTTTACCCATTTCGAATGCTTTTCTTTTCACTTTTAGTCATTTGTTAGAAAGGATCATTATATAATTAATAAGTGCTAGAGTTGAGATATGTGTTTAGTGAATCAGAAATCTTTGGCGGACAGACATTACATTTAGTTATGTCAGTTAGTGGAAGTAAATTTCCCAGCTTTGCCTCAGGAAAGGGAAAATATTTGTCAGGCAAATGATGAATGGATTTAACATCATTATACAATGGAGGACAAGCTCAGTATATGTATACAAAGGCTACAGTTCAAAAGATTCTATAATAACAAGCTCATTAAAGGAGTTTTAAAATTATATGTATATAAAACAAATGGAAAGCTGAGAAATCCTTCATCTTAGATGTATAAAGTGTTTATCTAAACAGAAAGCAACACCACTAATTCTCATAAATGACTATTTAAGAATGCATGTATTGATTACTTCATGTTTGATCTATTGGACAGAGTTGGAAGCAAATGCTTTCATTCCTCAACATCTTTAGTTTTTCATACACCATTTATATTATATTGAGAGAATAGTTTGAGCTCTTTCCAGATCTTTTAAAAGACAGCCATAGTATGTGCATATGCTAAGATATGTGTTTCCACATTTGTGCGTTGTGTTCAGTATAATTTGAGAAAGGGGTTAATTAAATATATAACACATCTTTGATGTCCACATACTTCAACTAGGCTATATGGGTGCATAAATGGGGAAGAGAAGAGGTACACATGGACCACCACTCCCTTACATAAGAGCCAAGCACAATCCTGGCCCTTGAGTAGGCAGTGTGCAAAGATCAGAATAAGAAATGGGACAAGTGTGGATTACAATGACCAATGGCAACGAACAGGAATGCTGTGGATAGTTTAGACTACACCATGCAAAACTACATTCTGTAAAAGCACAGAGCTTCACTCGGGTCTGTGCTCCCACAAACATACTGTGACAGTCTCAGGCCCAATGCCACCATTTTGTCCTCTGGTTTTTCTACCCTGCAAATGTGAAAAGCTTTAGATGTAGCAAGTAGGAGGAAGAGGAAAAGTAATCTTGTGATTAATCACAGGAGTGGAAGTCAGTGGATTTTATTCCAGCTTTTAGTAGAGTTTGTGTGTGATTAAGCAAAAAAAAATCTTTGTTCCTCTGTTTTCCCATCTGGGAAATGGCGAGAGAGAATTTACTTCATAAAGAAAGTATCATGAGGGTTAAGTACTAATGTGGTTGAAGTCATTTCAGATCTTAGCATTCATGGCGGTACAGAAGTGCAAAGAATTATTATTGTTATTATGACAAAAAAAACTTTATTCCTAATCAAAATGCAAAATGAAAATGGGGATTTTTTTTTTAATTGTTAAACTTTGTCAGTGTTTGAGACTACTGGTATTCAGATCCAGAAGTATAATGCTTACATCCCAGCCCTCCCTGAAAATAGGTTGTCAGTTGTTGAAGTTAGAGTGTGTTTAACAGAAACAAAGAAACAACATATTTAAATCCAGAAATGTTAACACTTCTATAATCCATAATAATTGTCATGAAGCAGCCAGGAAGTGGGGAAAAAATTGACAGTGTCTGGGCTTAAAGCCATGGATCGTATCCACTGTTTACTGTAGTATAATTTACAAACTTCTGTTCTTTCAACAGCTACTCAGAAAATGAAGTTGTTAAGTAAATATATAGCAAAAAATCCAACACGGAGGAACAAAACGACTGTCTTACATCATCTGAAAGGTGATGGCCGCTGTAAGGGAAAACAATTTTCTTAGATCTGCCAAAGGCACAAGATCATTAAACACATCACATAACAGGAAGGCTATGAAAAAAAATTGCATGACATTTTTCATCACATAGCTATTCCCATCTCTGATGGTATGTAGATCTGAAATTAAGTCCTTACATATTTATGCTATCCAGGTAAACATACTTTACATTAATGTAATTGACCCTAATATAATCAGATTACAAACATGCAATGATGGAAAATGAGTGTAGGACACTGTTAAAACTTTTTAATACAAAGACATATACAAGGAAAGAGATTTTAAAAAGAGAATAGTGATTTTGGGAACCCAATGTTAGGCACCCTAAGGCTACATCTACCCTACAAGGTTTTTGCGCAAAAACCGCCTTTTTTACGCAAAAACCAGCAGAGCGTCCACACCTCAAGCACGTTTTTGTGCAAGAAAATTGACAGCACAGAGGGCTTTTGCCGGCAGAGTTATTCCTCTCCCCATGAGGAATAACTCCTTTTTGTGCTACTGCTCTTGAGCGAAAAGGCAAGTGTGGACGCTCCGGAGGGGGTTTTGTGCAAGAAACCCCTATTGGAAAAAGCACACGTGCTTTTTGGCCATTCTGAACGGCCATCAGAGCTTTTTTGTGAAAGAGTGGACACTCTCTTGTGCAAAAGCACATCACTTTTGCCATGTGCTTTGAGGTGTGGACACTCTTTTGTGCAAGAAGTTTTTGCGCAAAAACTCTTGCACAAAAGGCTTCTTTCACAAAAACCCTGCAGTGTAGATGAAGTCTATGAGGCCTGATTTTCAGAAAGTGCTGATGCTCCAACCTCTGAAATCAATATCTTTAAAGGTGTCTGATATTGGGTACCCAGTAACAGAGGTACCCCCAGAACATTTGTATCAACAGGTGTGTTGTATCAACAGGTGTGTTGTAAGCAAAACTCGTGAAGTCATTCTGCCGCTCTACTCTGCACTAGTTAGGCCTCAGCTGGAGTACTGTGTCCAGTTCTGGGCACCACATTTCAAGAAAGATGTGGAGAAATTGGAAAGGGTACAGAGAAGAGCGACAAGAATGATTAAAGGTCTAGAGAACATGACCTATGAAGCCAGGCTTCATGAACTGGGCTTTTTTAGTTTGGAAAAAAGAAGATTAAGGGGGGACATGATAGCGGTTTTCAAATATCTAAAAGGGTGTCACAAGGAGGAAGGAGAAAATTTGTTCCTCTTGGTTTCTGAGGACAGGACAAGGAGTAATGGGCTTAAAGTGCAGCAGGGGAGGTTTAGATTGGACATTAGGAAAAAATTCCTAACTGTCAGGGTGGTCAAATATTGGAATAAATTGCCAAGGGAGGTGGTGGAATCTCCCTCTCTGGAGATATTTAAGAACAGGTTAGATAGACATCTGTCAGGGATGGTGTAGATGGAGCTTGGTCCTGCCTTGAGGGCGGGGGGCTGGACTCGATGACCTCTTGAGGTCCCTTCCAGTCCTATTATTCTATGATTCTATGATTAGCTACTTTAGAAAATCTTAGCTAGAACATTCTCATGGCTCTGAATTCTCACAACACTCATGACACTAATGGTTATATAACATAAGGCATGGAACTATTCTCAGTGTGAAACATCAGAACAGAAATAAGACTGAATTGCCTTTAACACAGTTACATGAGGAGGCTTAAGAAATCATTTCTCTTTTAGAATTTCAGCACTGTTTACCTACTGATATCCTTGAAGGAATGGAATACAAAGATGAGGGTGTGAATGCTATCTGCCATATCACCACTTTCAGACTGCTAGGACAGTTCTATTTGCTTTATAGTAACTTATTGCCAGCTTCATACACAAAAGTTAAATGAGCTTTTTGGATGACAACTCTAAAGACAGTTTTTGCGGGGGAGGGGAGGGGGGAGAGGAGGAACAGACTACAAAATTACTTCAAACTCACTGTTTAAAAGGGGTTAGATGAAGGTTACTGAAAATGGTTCTCATTTTTTTCCTCATTGCTATTCCAGTAAATGCAGTGGGACAGATTGTGTAAGGAATGCAGTGACCTGGGTTAGGGTGGTGCAGAGTAGCATTGTCACAGTAGGAGTTGTGGGAGAGGCATCTGCTTCAGGAAGAACAATCTTTTCTGGACCTCTGCCCTGAACTCAAGCTTTGCATTGCTCTGGGCAGTGCCCAAAATGCAGCTTCTTTTGGGAACGTCTCTCACTGCAGTTCCCATAACTCTTAACTCTTCCCCAATGGACATTAGAAGAGGGTTATTCCTGTGCTCATCCAACCTTCTCAGTGACCTGACACAACCAGTCTCTAGAGAAAGTGTACTGTAACTTCTGATTCCCTGAAAATGCCCCTTTACCCAATGCATTGCCCAATGCAACATGTCAATACAGACTCATAAATGTTCAGTTAGAGCCTAATCCAACTGGAGAACTTCAAGGGGCTCTATCTTAGGCTCTGATTAAGGGTAGAATTTGGCCTTTTTCTCTGGTAAGTGGTAGGGATACCACAAAAAAGCTGCACTTAAGTGCAGTTATGAAAATATCAGCCACTGATCCAGAAGTTCTGAACCTGTCATTGATGGAAGGTCATTTCATAATTGCCTCCATCTTTCCATTTCTCACTCCAGAGAATAATTATTTAAAGAAACAAAGTCCTGGTTTATTTTACTAAGATCCAGAAACTGTCTATTTTATAACAACAAGCAATTCTCCCCCAGCCCCGTCTTTTAACTGCTGAGAATATTCCATTGTCAATTTTACACTGTGGAGGTTGTTAACCCTTAATATTCTCAGCATTTACAACAGTGTAAAGATATGTTGAGTAAAAAAAATTGCCTGGCATTTTCAGAATTAACAAAAACATGTTCAGCACAAAGCTCTGAAAAAATCAGTATTTATCTTGTTTTGTTTGTAAATTGAGAAAACAAGTTGAAATCATTTAAAATATTTGATTTGTACACTAAGTAACTTAAAAATCTAGCAGCCTATTTTTTTCAATGATGCTGTCCACTGGCAAGAACAATGAATGATCTTTTAGCATTTCAAACACAAACATTAAAGAGTTTGATTGCTCAAAAGGCAAATGTTTAGATGACTAAGATACAAAACTGTTTGAATCAGATCTTCACAACAGTTTATGGCAAACAAACTAAGAGATAAAAGCTTAAAAATGCTAAACTAAATGTAAAGTGTATTTTTAACAAAGCTCTTATTATAGCTGTTATCTCTTCAGAGGAACATGGGAAAAACACTGACTAATCTTAGGTGAAACAATCCATCCGTACCAAATAACAGTATAATTAAAATTAAGAAATATAAGGCTAACAGATTATCAAGCAAAAAACTTGAAAAATAATAAGGGAAGAATAACAGATAGTCTGTCTCTTTCTCTGTTTATTAATTTTTCCCAATTTTCTCAACCATTTTTGTTATTTGATACTGTTTTGTTGAATGCTATTGACACATAATTCTTGATCTGTAGGTTGTCTGGGAGTGCTTGATATTTGAAGTTTAAACTGGAGTTTACAAATTACAAGGGGTTTTTATTTTTATTTATTTTTATTTGCTAAACATTTTTTGAGGCTATGAATGTTAGTATAAATGGTTTTGCACTTTTAGTTCCTGTCCTTGACTGGAACAAGAAATGCCAAAACAAACAAAAACAGAACAAAATAGAACTTTTGCAAGTATTTCTGACAAGTCCAGAAAGGCCTAAAATCTCATGAGAAAATGGTTACTACTTCTACTTCTTCATTATTACTTCGTGTATAGTTGTCACTGTACATAGAGTATACCATACTCAAAAATAAATTCCCTATTCAAAAGAGTTTACAAAGACTCTAATTCAACACTGTACTTAAACATGTGCCACACGTAAGTACAGTAGACTTCTGATAATCCGGAACCTATGGGACCTAGGTGGTGCCAGATTATCAGATATACCGGACTATCAGGAGATACTATAAAATGGTTATATATATACTTTATACATTATATACTGTATATAAAGTGTTCTTAACCCTTTTTATTGTACATACTGTATACAGTATACTGTAATGTTTTAGTTTTTTAAGCCTTTTTTTACCCTTTTTTCTCAGTTCAGCTGCTGTCGCTGTTACCTTGTGACTCATTTTTTGCTGAAGCTCACTCACTAGGCTCTTGCCATTTTGATGCCGGACTATCAGGAGTGCCAGACTATTGGATGCCGGACTATCAGGAGTGCCGGACTATTGGATGCCAGACTATTGGAATTTAACTGTACATGATTAGTTCTGTCAATTTCAACAGGCCTTTTCATGAGCTGAAAGTTAGACACATATTAAGTATCTTGCTAACCTGTGACCTAAAAAACAGAAACAGAGAAAAGAAAATGTACATGAAAATCCTGACAGAGCATATTTTAATGAAGATTCTTTTGTTTGTGTTTATTGTTTAAACACACTAATTTGTAAATTAACTTCTTGCAAGCCATATACTTATGAGATTTATATCTCGATTTTGTAGATTTAGTAAGTCTGTTCAGATAAGCAGCCAAATTTCTGATTACTTATCCAAAGAGAATCCAGATTCAGAATCTTTGAGGCTCATTGATTTCCATAACTGATTAGATAGATACATAGATCACAGAAATCCTTTGAGGGGCATAATAGGGAAATAGATGCATTTTTGGGGGGAAATAGATGAATTTTTTGATCAAACTATAAGGACTTTAAAGTAACTAATTTCTAAATGAACTTTATAGGTAAAGTACAAATGCAAGCCAAAGATAATATTCCTTGAGTGTAAATAGAAATCAAAATATTTCAATTTCAGTCTTAAATTAAAATTGCAATTTATATTTACTGTCAGAATAGCTGACAAACATATGTGTGCACTTACATGCATGTATGCACGCAATTCATCAGAGAAAGTAGAATGACAAGCTCTTTTTAGTTGCATTCAGCACCATGGCCAAATCTGTTACGTTGCTAAGGAAAATAGTCACCAGAGAAAGAATAATTTAAAAAAGTTAAGGGGGAAAAGAAAAGTGAAGAGTAAAAGAATTGTAAATCATCTCTAGAATGTGCTCTGACCCTCCTTTGTCAATATAATAATAAGCTTGTACTTTCTGAGCTGGAATCAGCCATCAGAAAAATGGCTTCCAAATACCTTCAAATCTGTTTGTAAGATTTTGTTAATCAGTCGTAAGCAGTACAACATAACACTCTGTGTTCATCTCAAGGTCTAGCTTTTCCCCAATAGAGAAGAAGAGAGTAAAAAACTGGGAGTTTTAAGGTGTTTACTAATACCATGATAGCTCAACTCAATATGAAGAAGTGATGGCACATAGTTCTTCCAAATAATAAAAGAACATTATGATCCAAAAATGAACCAGTAAAGAGAATGACAAGAACTTTCAGATCCATGCTCACCAAGGCACAAAAATGAATCTTACTACAAATCTATCACAGGTCATTTCTGGAGATATGAGCAAAGATCAAGCCAAATATACCTATATTATCAACTTCACTTGAGACAAATATTCTATCTGTGTAAACAAAAGAAAAACGTGTACCCTTACCTCATTTCTACAATATTGTTAGATTAGTTCAGGCAACACTACATCATTGTACAAAAAAGCTAAATAATGACCTACATTTCTCACTGAGTAACCTTTGATGAAATTAATCTTATGCTTCCTTTGCCAAAACCACACATTAAGTGTGTCATGCAACTAAAAGAATAATCTTAAACATCTTGTGTAAATCTTCCTTTTAAAAATGTGGATTTCATTAATGAATTTGCTGGCAGAAATACACCTTTTAAAACAGTATGTCATAAGTGTATCTTTCAAGATGAAATGCTTTTTTTGATCCATAAACATGGTAACCATTCTGAAGGCCTTCAATGCTTTCTTTGAAGAGTATGTATTATCACAGTTATACTATAGGTCATGAAAAACAATTGAACTTTTCTTCATCTGGGATATAAATAAATTATATGTATTTAGTGTTAGCTCCAGCCTACTCAGAGTGGGTAGAAGTAGCACATCAACTAACATTCTATCTATCTAGTATTTCTGTCATTTGATTTTTTTATGTCTTCATTACAGCTCTTCCATGAATATAAGAAAGGTTTCTGCACTTTGTATGACCCTGTTGAACTTTGTAACACAGACTTCCCAACACCCCTGCTGAAGAAAGCTACTAAATCTTACCAACTATCTCTTTGTTGTCTCTTGTATTTTCTCAGCCCCTCCTTCCAATCTTACCAAGCCAGTTGAGCTGCACTTTTCACCTCCTCTGCTGACATAAAATGAAATAATCATGTCTATTTGAATATTCACTACAGATCTTGTCACCATCTTGGTTTATTGGCCAGGAAGATATGTTCCAAGACTGAGTCTTAATACTTTACAACATGGACCTACATGCTTGCTAAAAGCAATACAATTGAATTAAAAAATATATTAATAAATGAAATATGTTGACACATCATTGTTGAAATTGATCTATAAATATTAATCAACATCACATCACACATTGAGAGTACAATTCAGAAATACAGTATTCAGAAAATGATAGTAAAGTAATATTGAAAGCAAATAATGTAATTCTGTATTTGGGATAATATTAGGTCTGATTCATGGGAAATTGGTATGATATCATATTATGACATCATTATTACAAGGTGGAAGGAGAGAATCAGATGGACAGAAACTTTTGTCCAAACACAAATATGACAAAGGTATAACACAAACACAAAGGTATTAACAGTAGCCATCAGAAGTATTACCTGCCTGGTGATAAGGTGAAACCTTTCCCTTTGTCATGTGAAAGGAAAAGAAAGTATCCTTATTAGATGTAGATAGGCAAATTTATCTTTACACACCCAGGGTGCTACAGCCTTAACATTCTACTTTTTCTTACAGGAAAGGAATTGTATTATCCCTAAAATATACTAAAACATGGAAAATATGACAAAGGTATAACACAAACACAAAGGTATTAACAGTAGCCATCAGAAGTATTACCTGCCTGGTGATAAGGTGAAACCTTTCCCTTTGTCATGTGAAAGGAAAAGAAAGTATCCTTATTAGATGTAGATAGGCAAATTTATCTTTACACACCCAGGGTGCTACAGCCTTAACATTCTACTTTTTCTTACAGGAAAGGAATTGTATTATCCCTAAAATATACTAAAAATGAAAATTCACTTCTGGTGACCTATGCACAAGAAGATTATTACCTTTGGGAAAAACTCTGCCATGTTCTGTATGCAACTCTCATTTCAATCACTGGTAGATGGACTAAATTTGGATCTTCATATTTATTTGGGGAACATCTGAGACATTCAGAAGCTAAAGAAAAAGGTTGCAGTTTAGGCTCAAATGAAGAGAGACTAGTGGATTAGAGGCTATGGGATTCAATGAACATCCTCAAAAAGAGGAGAAAAGGTTAAAAATCTGGTTTTGAAAGGAAGGGATGGTAGAAGATTGACACTGAGAACAAGTTTTTTTAAAACTGTTTGGAATATAACAGTCTGCTGCAAAGATCTACAACCCATAATGAAACTACTCCTCTCCAAATATGCTGAAAATGTGTTCTCATAAGGCTGGTCTGAAAATGCACATGATGGACCACATAAATTGCTTGTCTCCTATAAAAATTCAAAAGGCTTGCCAGTTTCATCTTTTTCAGTTTTAATCTTTTAAAAGCATGTTCAGATTATATTCATTTGATTTTAGCAAGATTGTGCTCTAAAATAAATGGCCTATGCATGCACACACTTACACATGTGGCATTCCTTTTCAGTAATCCTCAAAGAGGCTTTTGATTTTCCTTCTGATTCACCAAAAAAGCATCAGTGAGCAAGTGAGATGAGCACTGGGATTTGGATGGCTCCAAGGTCACCACATACATTTACATAGGAAACATATGGTTATGGGAAAACTTTCTGCTTCCCTATAAATGGGGATCTGTGGTGTTTTCACATATTCTGATTCTCAAGAAGATAAAAACTCCATAGAAAAAAAAGGCGGGTCAGAGGGAAATGGCATCTCAGACAATAAGGCAACCTTTCAGCATCTTAGCCACAGGGTCACAGAGGCAAATCCAAAGCTAGCAGTCCTATAAGACTGATCCTGCTCTGACCAGAGTGAGTGGATGCTTTCTTATTGAGTCTTTTTGGACCACAGTTGGGAAGTGTAGGAAAAATCCTAAGCCATCTTCCATAAGCCATAGAGAGATTCCTTTGGCAATGACAATAGTCCAGCTCCATCACATGGGACGGAAGGAAGCCTAGCAAGATGCAGAGCTTGGTTATATAAAGGGCCTCCTGAATAGCAGCATGTAAAAATGTGATGGGAGAGGGAGGGGCAAAGATAGCAATCTGCTGTTGTTCCACAGATCCAAGAGAAGAATGGCATGTAATATAACCACTAGAGTGAACCTTACATTTTAACAGTGAAATATTCATTCTATGACCCTTAAAACTTACAAGCAGGCAGTTGTAAAGGAGTCATAATGGCCAAAGCCAGCAATGCCTTAGCACAATAGAAAAATATCTGTTCATAGTACTCTGTGATTAATGATAATGTATTAGAGATATATATTAATAAGTATAATATAATCTTAGTATTTTATTTCTGCATTCATGATACAACACAGGCAAACTATAAATACATATTTAACTATTCACATAACCATTTGGGCTGTGTCTACACTGGCCACTTATTCCGGGAAATCAGCCGTTTTTCCAGAATAACTTGCCAGCTGTCTACACTGGCCCCTTGAATTTCCGGAAAAGAACTGATGATCTACTGTAAAATCATCAGTGCTTTTCCGGAAAAACTATGCTGCTCCCGTTCGGGCAAAAGTCCTTTTCCGGAAAACTGTTCCAGAAAAGGGCCAGTGTAGACAGCACAATCGTGTGTGTAATTTATATAAACCGTGGAAATGGTTTAAAGTATATATAAAAAGGCACACTGTAAAAGTTAGTGGGGCACAAATTTTGACCTACTTTCTTTACACTTACATCCTTCTGCAAAGTCCATGCAATACTTCCTATTTTCCCCTTCCCTCCAACCACCCACTCAAAACACACTGCAGTTTGGCAGCAGGAGTGGGAAAGAGGGGGGTCAGAAAAATCAATTCAGAGACTGAAGCTCACATGAGCAACTCCCACGGTTTGAACAAAACAGGACAAGGAGGAAAGACAGTAAAGTTTAAGAGTATTAATGCTCCAATGCTATGTCTACATAGCTTTATTTTGGAATCACTGATGTTATTCAAAAATAACAAAGAGCTACAAGTCTTTATTTCAAAATAATGTCGAGGTGGAGGACTTCTTACTCCAGCTCCTGTAACCTTAATTTCTTAAGGAGTAAGAGAAATCGAAGGAAGAATGTTCTTCCTTCGACTTCCTGCTGGGTAGACAGCATCAAAGCCTGCAATTGACGTAGCTGAAGTTTCATAGTTTATTCTGACTTTAGCCTCGTTGTATAGACATAACCCAAGGGATTAATAGAAACTGAATTAAAAATGCACAAACTTTAAAACACACTGTCGTATTTTGTTTGGCTCACACATAAACACAGTCCTGGCTACCCTCTCATGCTTTGCTAGGCCTCTCCTGCTGCAAATATTTGTGAAGAGCAATAAGCTGCAGCAGAAGGTATATTACACTGTATATTGACTGAAGTATTCATATTAATTGTCAGCTTTATTGTCTACTGATTTGGGTTCTCAACCAGCTAGTATAGTCCCTGCGGATGTAATTGTGATTAATCCTGTGATTAAATATGACAAGACTGAAAGGTAAAGGAAAATGCTGCAGTCACCTTTGCAGCCTCTAGGAGGAGTGTTCTGCTTGCCAACTTCGTGTACCTTTGTTTTCTCTTTCTTTTGCAAAACAGGAAAAGTTCAGACCAGGCCAGTTCCAGCTATTTTTTTGCCAGCACCTATATATTTTTAAATAACTTTATTTGGAATAGCAATCACATTTATCCGTATTTCCAGTAAACACAGTACAATTAAGCAATTATTTGTTGACTCTGTTTCTTTCTTCACATGCCTGTATCCCCAGAGGATGAGTTTGTTGGACTTAATTTAACTCATCTACACTCATAACTACTTAACCATAACCCATTTGTGTTTTTTTTCTTTTTTGAGAGAACATTGACCGAGCTATTTCACACAAACCTATTTGTGAAAAGGGGGATTAGAATCTCTGCAAGGTCTCACTTACAATACTACCAGCAATATAGGACAAATTTAAACATCATGGGTCAAATTCAGTTCTGTTGTAATTCCCCTGAAACCAATAGAATTACACTAGAGATAAGTTTTGCCTTGATTAATGAGAATATTTTTAAAGGCATCAATAGGATTAATGAGAATATTTTTAAAGGCATCAGCAGAGCTTTGTCTACATTGAAGATTTGGGCAGCACAGCTGTGTCAATCAGGGTCTGGTTTTTTTCACACCCCTATACTGACTAGCCTACGTTAACCTAACTTATAAATGTAGATCTAGTCTCAGTGCTGTTTCAGAAATTTGGGGACATCTCCCAGGGAAGACAGAAATTCAAAACCTGGAAGATTAGCCAAGTACAAAGAAAGAATCCAATATAAAAGAAAGTTAGATGCTCTCAAGGTACAAGGCCTCCCCTTTTCCCCCCAATCCAGAGTTCTATCAATACCCCCCATCCTCCATTTTCATTTTACATTTCCCCCCAATTTAAAGAAAAACTGCATGCCAAAAATATGGAAAGATTAAATTTTGGGAGTTGAGATATGGACTTCAATTAGAATGCCTTAGATGGAGTAGTTGTCTTCTGTATGAATGATATATTTTGCATGATCCCATCATCATCTCCTTGAGAAGCTGAGGATGCGTCTAGACTACAGGCTTTTGTCGAAAGAGGTTTTGTCAACAGATATGGTTGACAAAGCCTCTGTCAACAAAGAGCGTCTAGACTACAGCCCTGAGCATGCAGCTTTGGGGATCATAGGGTAGGCCTAGTGGTGTCAGGAGCAGCAGGGAAAGTGGAATGCAGCAAAGTGAGTGCACCTTCCCAGTGCAGCCGCAGCGATCCCCAAAGCCAAGTGCTTGGGGGACAGGGTACAATGGGGAGAGAGGGTAGGGCGATGGTGGGAAGGGGCGGAGCTTGAGGGCTAGAAACAGACTACACCCTGCATATGCCAGGAGTCCCAGGCCGAATTGTGCAATCACTCTAACTGGGACTGGCCAATGAGCTGGGAGTTTGAGACCCCTGGTTTAGTGTATACTTAATAAGCATGAACTTCTACGAACCTTAACAAGATGTTGTTACAAATCCAAAGAAGCTCTGTTTTCTTTAAAATTCAACCATACTTCAATTCACATAAAACCCACAGGATTAAATATTATCAGAGAAATTTTTAATATTTGTGAGATAGAACCTACTCCACTGTAATCTGTTCTTGCAGTGATGCTGCATTATAAACTCTGGTGCTAATTGTGGCCCATCCTGAATGCTGGCACTAGAGAGTTAGGGACTAGTGGAGCATACTGAAGCTTTTTGTACATGGGAGGGATAGCAGACTCTGTAGAGATGCTCTGTCCTTCCTCCCTCAACCCCAACCCTCCTCCGCTCCCCCTCCCCCCACCCACACACAAGTGCAAAGGAAGGCCTGAGAGAGGATAGAGAAAGGGCAAAGCAAGTGCAATTTACTCCCTACTCAAAGCAGTGGGGAACTCAGGAATAAGACTGTGATTCCACTGGATTACTCAAACTGCAGCACAATGGGATGTCGGAGAAATGCCACAATCTAACCCTATATTCATTTGGCTTCATTATACATTTTATGAGTGTAGTGTCAGCGGTGAAACATAGTATCAGTGATATTAGCACACAAAAAGACAAACCTATAACATAGTACTAGTGTGAGGCAAATGAGAGATATCAGTAAATTGCTGGTATGATACAGTAAGCACCAGCTAATAATATGTAGGTCTCTGCACAGTTTTGAATGTATATGCCAGTTTTCTGCAAAATCTAAGACATTTCTGTCTTTTTCCATTACAAAGATCATCTTAAATAGCAATCAGCTGCATCTGCAATGCACCAAAATGTGTCATGGATGTAACAGTAAATAAAAAATGTCAATAACCATTTTTATAATATTTTCAGTAATGACATGGGTTAAAAAATTGAAAAAATGCCAGGAAAAAATTGTGAATATTTTGGGGGACAGAGTGTCAGTTTCAAACCCTTTGAAATGAAAACAATTTCCAAATTTGTCCACAAAATACATTGTCATGTTTTGAATAGACAACAATTAACTATTAATTTAATAATAAATAAAATTAATTCAGACTATAAGCTCGTTGGGATATGGACAGGTTCTCTCTTTGTACAATGCCTAGCATAAGGTGGTTCTGGTCCTTGAATGGTCTCCAACTGAACAATAACAGTGCCAAAGATGTGATTTTGTTATTGCAATTATCTTTAATGTGCCTAATACACAGTTAGCATTATGAAATATCAATGAGCTACCACCTTCCTTATCCTCTCCAGTGGATGTGATGTACTAACTTAAAAATGCACATGACGAATGCTGGGCATAAGTAATTAAAAATATCTAACACTGAAGTCAGTGGGAATTGGAGAGGTCATCAAGTCCAGTCCCCTGGAAAGACCCATGGATAATAAACATTTATTTACTTCGCAATAGAATGCTACTATACAGGACATTTGTTGTGACATTTGTGAAATGTAACAATGTATATTCATGATCATAAAGTGACCTGGAAGATGCTGTATAAGTACAAAGTATAATTCCATCAGAACAGAACAGTTAATGATGTCAGATTTGTCCAATGTACTAGTGACATTTTAGACAATATGTCACTGAGAATACATTTTTCACCACCACAAATTTGCTTATATGCTTGCTGAAATCTCACACATTATGAAGGATTGCCTTAATTTCTACATATAGGTAGTTTGTGTCATTTTATGTGTGAGGCTGTTCTTGGTATGTGTTTAGATCTCATACTGTATTTTCCCAGTTTGTTTATTAGACTATTTTCAATTATTGGTTTATATAATAAACTAGTTGTGATGCCTGACCTCCCTAAACTTTTCAAAGAGAAGTTAAAATTCCAGTGAAATCACATACTGTTCTATGCCATCCAGCGGAAACCATCTTTTCAAAAAATACGACAGAAAGTCTTGTAATAACATTTCCTGAGTACAATCTAGGGACCATTTGGGAGGAACAGTATGAAGTCATAGAGGTAGTATTACCTATAAAATGTGTCAAATATTAATAAGGGAAACATTTCTCTATCATCAAACATACACACCCTATATACATGAAAACTGAGCTAATATTTAACTGGATAGGAGTGCTAATCTGTACAATAGTTAAATCCCAAAATTGCATCTTAACTAGCACTGAATAGATACTGTGGATGGTATAGTTTTGTTGAAATCCACTGTTTCCCACCAATCAGTAGCAAAGTAAATGTACATTTATGATATGTATCACACGTTGTTCTGGTGTTGCTCTGTCAAAATATTACATTTATTCCTTAAAGGTTTCTTGATATGACATTGGCCTTTTCTATTTAGTGATATATTAAACGACATAATTTTGCTGTATAGATTGTCGATGGATGAGAATGAACTTTGACCCATTTAAATAAACCTAGTATTTATTGTTATAGGTCTGACTATAATCTTGAAAAAATGCTAAGCATGGCCCAATGTGTATATACAATCATGCAAGTGAAAGAACTATTTAAAATATACCTTATGCTGTGTGAGTGATAAACTAATTTATCTGAGAACTTGAGGTATCAGCAGATTAAATACAAATAAATTTAATAAAAACAATTGTGAATAATTACAGCCACAATCAAGATAACTGTGGTAATAACACATACATATTATATGAATTTTTCAATAAAGAAAATAAATATCAGAACTATGGATATGCATGATCTCTAGTCATTGAGATAATTCTGGACAAATCCCTGTCAAAATATTGCTGTCATTTTTAGAGGAAGAATCAAATTATTTTTCATTCATATACTGCAGAAAAATCAAATAATTCTCAAATTTCATGCTATTACCTTAGATTTTGGATTTGACCAGTGGGAAGCGGGGGGGGGGGGGGGGGGAGAGTCTGGGTGTGAGTAGCAATCTCTGCCAGCCCTTTACCAGATGCAGGTGCCTTCCACTGTATGCCACCTGGCAGGCTTCTAGTGACAGAGACAAGAATCCTATTGCCTGCCATTTCCTATGCATAGGCAGCCCACCTGTGCATAAAAAGGTGTAACAGCTCAGATTCTGAACCTTCCTTTTTGGGTGTGACTCACAATATGGGCATCCCATGTAGGGGAGTAAGGCGGTAACTTATCAGGAGAGTAAGGGAACACCAAATATAGAGGCGACTGCTCAGGAGCAACATCACTATCCATGATCTTACCCCTAATAAACACGTTGGAGTTGATCTGAAACACTTGAAAGAGACAGGTGTCTTACATCTTCAACTGGTGAATGTATACAATATTTAACAAATGAGCTGAAACAAAAAACAGGACTATGTAGCATTTTAAAAACTAACAAGATGGTTTATTAGGTGATGAGCTTTCGTGGGCCAGACCCACTTCCTCAGATCAAATTGTGGAAGAAAATTGGCATGATCATATATACCAAAGGAATACAATCAAAAAAAGGGAACACATATAAAAAGGACAACTCAAATTTCAAAACAAAGGGGGGAAGGTTAATGTTTGTGAGCTAATGATATTAGAGGTGATAATTGGGGAAGCTATCTTTGTAATGGGTATCTATTACTAACAAATGAGCGTCTTTCTCGTTCTTTCTTTCCCTAAAAAAAATTCATGCAAATGCATGCAAACATTGTACCTTATACAGGAAAGGGGCATTTCTCTGTATTATCTTGGACGTTGACTAATGTCTGTTCATTTTACAAGACCCCACCTAATTGCTATAAGCCAACACATAATGCAGAACGGGTATATTCTTGATCACACTGAGTAAAGGGTTCTCATATTATTCAAATACAAGATTTGCCCCCTTTCTCCCTCTCCCTCAAAAATCTGCACCTTTGCATTCCAACCCACTAAAAAGAAACTGTATCATTCCTACTAAGTCCTTAGAACATTACATTTTCCTCTGCTTTAACACTTGGAGTTAGATTAGAAAACAAGTAAAATTAGAGTACCTGTTCACCACCAAAAACATAAAATGGCTTTACTGAGCTGAGAATTTGCAATAAAATATATACATTTTGCTGATCTAATTCTTTAATGTCCTTAAAGTTAATGTTATACATGTAAATGTGCATGAGCATGTTTTTCATATATTTAACCAGTAATAACTTTTATCTCCACAATTTTGCTATTGATTGCTTCTTTTACAACAAAATGCATCACAAACAAAATGAATGAAGCTGTCTAGGAGAAAGTTCTATAGTAGCTTTACTGTCAATTCCCATCATAAATAACTATGACATCATATGAGTCTTATCTACGGGTTGCTGATACTGATCGATGGCATCACTCTAGTAGTGTAAATAGCTTCTAATGTCCCATCTTCCACCTTCAAATAGGTTCTGATTATTTATGATAGCTGTTAGGTTACAAGTCTGAGCTGCGGTTTGGATTTATTTTCTACTTATAGCTGCTGTGGCTTTCAAGTTAGATAGGATTATTTTTTAGTTAAGATGATGAACTGGGACAGAACTGTCATGAAGCCTGGAGAATCATCATCTCATTTACTCTCTGCAGCAATTTGACTGTTAATCCAAAGAGGTTAAAGGCTTTTTATTAAATAATTCAAAAGATTAAATAAAAAAATCTTGGTTACTTTGTAACTACATTTTATCAACCTGGTTTAATGTCCCCTAATCAACATATAGTATTCAGTGTTAAAAATAAAATAAATCAATTTCTTTCATCTCATTACTAAACTATCAAGGAGTTTTATCATACTCAGAACTATATAACACAGTCTTGCAAAATCATCAGGAAAATGTACCAGCCCAGGAACAAAATCTACTTGTCAGCCCTTCCCTCGGTGATCGTGAAAAAACTAATGATGTTTTACTCACTCATTCAAACAAAAACTATTCACCCCAGGCTAGTAGAAATTGGGAAAGATGATATAAATCTATATATTTCTTATGATAATGAAAGCATTTTCACCTGACCGCAGCAGCTCTAGAGTATGTTTTGAAAATTCCACAGTATTCTCACACACACAGAGAAAGATTTTTATAATAAAGAATTCTTGCACTAAAAGTACAGAAAAACAACACATATTGTAAGAGATGCAGCTCTAGATTTCTACTTACCACACTTATTTGAAATCAGAATAGGGGAGTCAATAGCACTTTAACGAATGTTTTATTTACATTTCCAGCGTTGTTCCTGTTCGTCTCTTTTCTTTCATTTAGTATGTGCTCTAAGTTGAGGGGTATTCTAAAGGGAATGGTTCATCTTTCCCAGCGTCAACAATAATTAATAAATGATTAACATTCTACAGCTAATTTGTCTCAAGGAAACATCGTTAATGACCGTGGTGGAAAAAAATCAATGAGAATAAAAATGCAATAGTGATGAATTTTCTGTTACTCTCATTCTTCTGTGACCTTCTGAGGTGTTTCAGATTTACAAACTCATCGTGTCATAATCTTTTATTTCCCACTCTACTATGAATCATCAGTTAATTTGTAACTTCTATATTATTACAGGTAATCTATAAACTATCTTGTATGTAAGAACAGCAAAAGTATTTCTTGGAACAACACTATCATTTTGTTTCTTTTATGGTGATTTTATGCATATTTTACTGTAACTGGTAAAAATTTCATTATGGTATTTGTTGTGAAACTCTGACAATGTAAAAATGTTGGGTTCAGCCTAAGGAATCCAAAGCACACCACTAAATGCTCCAATCTTTATATCTAGATGACAAGCACTTACTTTTTCAATTTAATATTTCCTCATTGGGATAGTTCTGTTTGGTTAAGAGCTGTAGTACTTTTAGTAGTACATACCTCCCAGTACTGCCCTGTTGCTGTTAAAGAGTAACTATAAAAGTTCATGTCATCTAGAAATATGAAGTCTCAAGTGAAAACAAGCAAACAAAATCTTTAAATCTCTTTGGAGTGCTTAAAAGACAGTAATTACCAGAAAAAGAAAACTAATGGTACTTCTCCCCTTGTTAATATTATCTTGATTAAGCATGTATTATCACATCACTTTAGAATATTTTCCCTTCGAACCACAGTTTAACTTTCTTTCTTTTTTCTCCCCAAGTTTTAATTGGTATTTCTTATGTCTTAGGTAAATTTAAAACCTCAGTGGGGAGAAAGTGAGAATGCGGCTGCTAGAAGCTGACAATGGGTGTTTTGTCACTACTAGGCACTGGTAACCACTCAGGAAGTGGGGACCAGTCCAGCCTGCTGATGCCAAGGGTGGATGATTTATTGCCTAGTGTCCTCAGTGGCAATTGGACCCCTTCCCGCTGTCACTCATGCCTTGCAAAGATTCTGTCCTAAAGAAGAGGTTTCCCCGTGGTCTAAAGAGATTACAATGCTTGTCATAAAGTGTCTTTTAGTGGAGGGAAATGGGTATAAAATGGGTAAAGAAAAGAAACAATCAGAAGAGGAGAGAAGATGGATGTTCTGTAACCTTTTCTCAGAGACCCATTTCTTCTACTTTTTCTCCTGTCTTTAGCAGGTTTTTGTTTTGGCTGATGACAATGCGTAATAGCCTGATAAATTGATTTTGTGAGTCCCCTTTCTCATCTCTTGAGAAGACACTAACTCGTTGGGACTTCAGAGGGCTCTCAGAGGCAGAAGACAACAATTAGTTTGTTGGGGGATGTCAGAAAGTAGCTTCAAAGTTTTGCCAGGAAAAATCCTTTCTGACAGATCAGTACTGACAACATTGGCAGCTGCTAGGACGAGTGCAGCTCGAAACCCCCTTTGAATTTCAGGAGCAGGCACAGATTGCAGTGTATTAACTCTGTACAGTGGTTCAGACTCTAGCATTATTACTTTTCACCAAAGCATTTCTGTGAATGACTAAAGATTTCTTCAGGAGAAGGAAACAAAATGAAGAATATTATTTTAATCTCAATCCTACAACTGCTAGGCTGCTCTCAGTTCTGCAATAACTATGAGGAAACATCATGAAGTTTTACCTCACCCACCTTGTCTCTGTTTGATTAGCAACATTTAATAAACAAACTTTTAAAAGAAAGCACAAAATAAATAAAGCTCAACATACCATGCCATTTCAATTGCATGGTTCTTTCTGCAACAGGCACAAAACTTTGCTCCTCCATAACAAAATATAGTAGAAAGAAACTTTTAAATGTTAAACTTGGTCCCCAAATATTCAATTATATTATTTCCACTAGAAACAAGGAAAGGTTTTTATGAAATTCTGAAATTTATTATGCATCTAGTATTCATTTAAAACTGTGACATTAAAATTTTTCAGGAAATGCAATCACTTTAGTTCATAACAGTTAGTATGGCCAACCCGGTGGTTTAGGAAATATTTTCAGTTTCTTAATCTGAAAGTGTAAAATCCTATTTCTTTAAAATTGGAACCCTTTCCCATGTGGAACACTCCACATCCAGTTTTATTAGAAATTACCAAATATTAGCATGACCTTTCCCTGACTGAAAAGTCTTATAGAGTTTAATAGAAAATGGGTCTGTAGTTGGGGAGGCATGTGGGGAAATGTGACAATATGCCAGAACTTAATAGAAAATTAGATCCTCGCTTCAGAATTATATTGGCTGCTTCAAAATAATGTATAGAAGAAGATCATTCTTTATTAAATTTTAGAGGCTTCTAGAGTAAATTTTATAAAATCCCATTACATTTCTTCAAATATCTTTAAACTGCATAACACATTTTGATATGGCTGTAGCATATGCATTGAATTTTTCATCATACACATTATAAAGCCCAAAAAGAAAGTTCTATTTTTAACACTAGTAAATATTCACTTTTGTAGTATGCGCACAATTTTGATTGCCACATTTATCTGCATACAGTATGCTAATACACACACTAACATATTTTCCCCAACCAGCAATATTTTTCAGGGGTCCTATTTGTTCACAACATTCTCTGTATAAATTGAGAAAAATTAACTTTGTTGTACATTATTAAAAAGATATATCGCAATGCCAGTTTTTCTAGGTAATCATGTGATAAAACAATGAAAACCTAGTCATAAAACTTGTAAACTGTTTCTATGTGTGTCACCCTATTAGCAAATATGTATATTTAATACAAGAGTCTACAGTCATGCATTACAGTCTAGTATATCTAATTCCTTGATTAATTGCCATTTGCTTTGGATAACTCATGTCATGTTACTAGTGATTCTACACAAAGAAATCTTTCTTTGAATTGTGGGAATTTTAAAAAGAAGATGAGATATGTAATGTATTGATAGGGAAGTAAAATGGCCCTATTAAACTTACAGCGAAAGGGAAATGTTGTACATTCAGTAGTTAAAGCCAATTTCTTGAGAGTATAAATTATTTTGCCAAAATGTTCATTGGACACATTAATACAGCTGTGAGGACACAGCACTAGAGTAATGACTGCACAGTCATTTTCAAGCTTTTAAAAACATATTAGTCCAAATAATACCAACTTGAATTATACCTTCCTAGGAGCAGTACATTAATATTACACAACAAATCATGATTAAATCCCAGACCATTTTATAGATATTTGACATCTAAGATCTAACATGAAAGCTATTAAATAACTATACATACTACAACTCAGCTCCAATAGATATTTTTCCTCCCTCTCTTTCTTCCCTGTTTTCACTGTATGTGCCAAGCAATGCTATTATGTAAGTATAGAAAATATGTTTTTCATTCAAAAATACACTAGAACTCAATCAAGCTTTTAATCAAATAGATAGAACACTTCAATCACTATAGTTAACAAAGTTCCATTGAGTAACAAAACCTCCTCAGCACAACAGGAGACTTTAAAATTCAAGCACTCTAAAACTTAGCAGCACCCCTGAGAGCCACAAATTGAGAGAGATTAATTCTATGCCCCTGCACCCCTCATTACCAGTAGAGCTGAAGTAGGTCAAATGCAAGTTAATCTCTTAAATTCCACTTTTGTACATGGATGTTAAAGCAAATGTCTTTAGGCTAAGGAGTAGAACTTGAATAATCCATACCAGGCTGGTATTGAGTACAAATTCCAGTTAAATAGATGAATAATAATTTTATAGAGTAACATTGTCTTGTAAAATGATCAGGAAATGTATTTCTATGACATACCTGTCTAAAAGGTGAAGCTTCAATGAAATCACCATTTCATCATTATGGAATTATTAAATGTGAGAGGATAGTAAAATGATTTAGTCTTGATTCCAATACAAAATACACATTTAAACTCGGAATATCAGGCAAAAATATAGGAAACTTTGTCCTCTGATTATACACGGCTTGGGTGGGAAGAGTGAACAAGTTTTCAGTGAAACAAAACTTGAAGCCTTACACCACAATACAGAGTTATAACAAATTGCAATTAACATAGCCACAAATATGCCCTCAGACACCAGATGTAAAAACACTATAACCCTGATTCCATTCTTGCTTACACCAGTGTAAATTAGGAGCAACTTTCCAAAATTGGTCGATTCATACTAGATCAAAATCAGACCCAGTGTCATCAAAACACACCATTTTCTGCTTTCTCCTCTCACCATGCCACGTCTTGGTCCTCAACTTTTTAACAATTTTCTTCTGATGCATAACCATGTGTTTGTATATTCTGGGCTTAAACCTACCTACTCCCATTCAGATCAATGACAAAATTCCCCTTAACTTCAAAGAAAGCAGCATCAGGCCTGCTATATCCACAAGTTATAAGAAGCCTCACTTACTTCAATGGTATTCATCCTAAAGCATTCATATGAGTCATATACTTCTTTCAGTCCGCATGCATAACTCCTATTGATGCGAATGGGAATTGCATACATGGACTGAAGACACATTTTTCACAGTTGTTTCCATTGTCCTTCTAATTCATCAGTGGGTGACATTTCTATGGACAGTAGTAATTTCATGAAAAAGAAAATATTCCAGTCTTAAACCATAGCAGATGTATATTAAAAACTAGCCAAGAGTCCCATAATTTTATGTCAAGGGTATACCCTGGAATGAGCTTGCCATTTCATATTTCTCACTGCTCCTAATGTATCTCAGGCACACACACAGCTTGTCAGATACTTCACCTAATGATCTCTATTTTCTGTGTCAACCTAAGTTCAGTATCAGTCTACTAACGCTGTTACAGCATCACTCTCTGATAAGAAAATCTCTGTACATTTTTTCTTTAAAATAAATGTGGCTTGGAAGACAGAATTAATTTGAATGTTAACATCAATAATGGCCTAATAAGAAAAAATTATTACAGAGTATGTGGTGGCGTCTTTTTGAAGTATTATTCAGCACAGTATAATGTTTAAATGCGACTTAGACCCTTAAATTATATATCTACATAATTAACACTATGATTGTTGTTAACCACTTCTTTGGCTCCTTCAATATGCTTAGGACAAAGCTATGATGACAATTTTCAAAGTTAATAAAACTTTACGTGTCTCTCTCATTGATGTGTTTCTTTCACTAGCTCCTTAGATACATTTGGTAACAATCAAGTTCTTATTTTAAGGAGCCCTAAGATAAGGTATCTGTGAGTTCCACACTTAGAGTAATTGATCACATTTGTTTCCTGTACGTAAAGTTAGGCTCCTTTCTCTCAATCTTGGCATGTTTCTCATTACCCTATGCCTTGTTAGCCTGGTTGAAATGTTCTACTGTGGTGAGTGAAAACAGGACGATACTATTACAAACCACATCTAATCGTTGATGGCAGCTCTTCTCTTTCTCTGGGAATTTTACTACCCTTAATGCATTTCTGTGGAGCCCTCCTATAGATCAAGGTATGCACTCCTTTGCTAGTCAGGTTCAGGGACATTACCTCTGTGCCCAAAGTTGGATTTTTACAGGCTTGTTCTAATTTATACTGAGATTATAAACTCATCAGGCTGACAAAAATGTTAACCATATTATATTCATTTTCTCTGTCCCTACCATTAGTGTGGAAGTTGTTAGCTCAGGTTCAACAACCATCTTTTGCCTCCTATGTGAGAGGAGATTAAGTAACATTTTTGTTAGTTTCATTTTTCCAGCAGTAAAAATATTCATTTAAAAGCACCATGCAACTCCATCAAAATAAAAAAAAAACTTTAGGAATATCATGGACCTAATTCTGACCTCATTTATATTGTTTTCACATTGGTGCAATTACATCGGAGCAAACTCTGTGTCTGGAGAATGAATGGAACTCTGTCTATATATATAAAAATCAGGAAATCTGGTGATATAATTCTGAGTATATACCATTGTAAATAATCTGACCCCATCTCATTCCAGATACAAAATGCAGTATTTTTAATTTCACCTTTCCTTTTCTTTTGTATTCCATCTTCCCTGTCCCATTGACAACCAGAATAGCAAAACTTAAGCACTGAACAAGAGACTCTCCAGCCCTCAGATAAAACTTGTCCTTGTGCATGTACCAGCAGGAAGGATTCTAACAAGGAACTGCTGCCTCTAAGTGAAAAATCTAGATGGTGCACACAGTTTCTCTGGGACCAGAACATGGAAGGTGGAAGCGTAAAGTTAGCTCTTTTAAGGTACAAGCCTGTTGCAAGTGCTACTGATAAGCCCTGTAGACAATGGGAGCACTTGCATTATCTCCCTTACAGCTTTTTCTGTGTATGTAAAAATTGAGTTGAGCCTAATATTACACAAGATTATCTCTTATGTAGTCAAATATAATATTATTCAGAATTACCTATCGCTTCTTGCTGAAACAGAAAGCAAGTAATTCATTAGAGTAATCCATTGTACACTAAGTTATCATTACTTATGTAAATTATACAAAAAATAATTGTATTTGGAATATAAAAATATTGCAGCCATAATGAAAAGGGAGCTCATTAACATAGCGAATGGCTATGTAGTTATGTCTCTCTTTATATTCATCTTATTCTCATTTCTTGAAAATATACATTTACCAGTAATGCAATGTGCGTACAGTTCACTATAACCTGTCTAATTTGTTCTCTTCTTCTTTCTCAGATTTCTTGCCTTCTCAGGCTATCTAGAGAACCTCACACATTGTCACCCTATCATAGGTAAAAGCTTTTGAAGATCTACTACTCTTCTCCAGGCCTAATAAGGTCAGTGACCTTTCAAGCTCTACTATTTCCTTTCCTATCATTAGCCTGAAGAATGCATCAGCTACCTCTCAATTTTCTTCTTCTCTTCAGTGTCCCACCTCTTCCACTGGATATAGTCTAATTAAGAACTTAATTTCCTTTTCTCTGATGGAATTTTTGATAATGGAGGGATTCCATTCACCCCTGAATCACATAACATTATGATTTCCTGCTCAGTGAGGTTCTCACATATGTTAATTATTCCTCAGGGTGACTACTCT
Source organism: Pelodiscus sinensis (assembly GCF_052426305.1). Taxonomy (NCBI): domain Eukaryota; kingdom Metazoa; phylum Chordata; order Testudines; family Trionychidae; genus Pelodiscus; species Pelodiscus sinensis. The sequence continues at coordinate 18,119,964 of NC_143061.1, read as the reverse complement.
TTCACAAAAATGTAAAGGACTAAATACTCTCCCACCACCCCCCAACAACCCGTTTCCCCCCCCCCCCAAAAAAAAATCTCATGGGAGAGTAAAAATCACTTCCAAAATTCTGCAAGTTTCACCTCAAATGCGAAGGGAATTGCAGACAAGTTGAAGGAGCTAGTAGGCATGGCTCTGATACCCTGTAACATCCAAGTTGCTGGGAAATCTGCACTGAAGACTTGAGCTTTTCCCTATGGCCTAATTCAAAATTTAGTAAGAGTCTTCCCATTGACTTCAGACCCCAGAAGAACAGCAGTTCAATCAGAAATTATGTTGCCATTCGTCCTCCTGCCACATGTTCATTCTGTGATCCTTTGAGTGGATTCTGAGAGAACAGAGCAGAAGTCAAAATGTTACTCTGAGCAACACTAATTCCTCTAGTGCAAAATGCAGTGGGTTCAGGGGAACTTTGCTGCATCAAGTCTCTGCTGCCCTTCTATAGAGTGCAGTCCTCCCCAATACTGTCTGGCAACTCCCTTTGTCTTGCTGCAGATGAGATTCTGAGGACCCTGTGGGAATATGCCACAGACATGCTGCTTCCCCACTTCTGCAAGCAACACCCAGATTCAGGGAGTATCCAAATTAGTTAAAACATTGTATGCTACAAAGCAGGGAGTAAGGGGCAGAGGGATCAGTATCTGCTTTCCAAGTTCAACTATGCAGTCATGTACAAGAAATCAACTGAAGTGTAAATGCAAAAAATGCTTGATTCTACACATGCAAGTTACTCATTTATGCATGCGCAGTACATTTTTAAAAATTAGTCTATAATGTACAAAACTGTTTTAACAACATTCAGTGTTGCTATATTTGTAAAACAATTCAAGAGCTGGTCATTTTTAAAATGCTGTTAGAAATCCTCTCCCCTTCCCAGACTAGTACATGCTGTTAAACAGTGCTGTTGTTCTTCCCACAGGTTGTTTTTCACTGGTAGGTGTAGTTAACCCATTGCTGTGTTGCTATGTCAGTTTCAAGGTGCAAGTGTTTTAATCTAAAATAGTTTTAAACCTGATTTAAAACCGTTGCTGAAACATGATTCCACTGCAGGTGTAGAAACACGAAAGCAAGGAAATGAAGATTGAGATGAGTCAACAGTGAGTTCAAGGTCTGCAATAAAGAAAGTGAGAGCTGATCTTTAGTAGGCTGGTAAAGTAAATCTGGGCCTCAGCAAGATGCTTAAAGAGGCAAACCACAACACAGCCAAATAGGTTTGTTGTTGAACAGCCAGATGTTAATAACTTCATCAAGAATTTATTCCCTAAACTGTCAAGTGTTACTCTCCCAGAGACATATTATGCAAGCAGCAAAAACAGAGAGCACTCCTGTCCTTCCCAGATTTCAGTCCCATTCCACATGCCAAAGAACTAAATGAGTTTATGAGAGCACAAAACTAAATGAGAACAAGAGAGTGGGCCAGACCCACCAGAGCAGTGCAACAACATGGAAAGTGGCCAGGGATTTTCACCTAAGCCAACCCCCCATTCCCTGATGTCAGGGATGGCCAGGACTACCTGTCTCCAGCCCCCCAACTTCATCTGCTGTTTCAGCCTCCTGAAATTGCTGGCATCTGCCTCAACTTTAAAGCCTAAGACAGCTTTAACTCAGTGTTTCTCAACCAGTGGTATGAGTACCCGTAGGGGTACTCGAGAGAAGACAGGGGAGTACATCAACACAACTGAAATTTGAAGAAAACTGGATTTTTCTTTTAAGTTTTATAGCGCTTTATTATTTTTGTACTTTTTACACCCAAAAATTTCATCGCCCGCCCGGCTACAATTAAGTTGTTTAAACAAATGTGTTGCAATACTAGAAAAAAATGTGTGTGTCTGAAAACTGTAGGTATTCGGGGTACTTAGAATTTTTTTTAAAACAGATACTTTATAAAAAAAGGTTGAGAAACACTCCTTTAACTCATGCTATGGACAAAAAAGCACCTAATAGCCCCCACACTGGCAGAGCGCTAAGGTGAGATGTACACCCCCTTTGAGTCCTGCTCTCTTGACCTCTGTATTGTGCTCCTTGAACATAGCCAAGAACACAATCCACAGTCTCACTGTATTAATACCACCATAAAAATCAGAGCCTTTCATGCAAAAAGAAAAGATGGTGAAGCCACCGGACTGGGACTCAAGACAGCTGAGCTGACTTGCTGGCTGTACTACAGATTTCCTGGGTATGTCTACACAGCAGCTTGAAGGTGGTTTTCCCAGGCTGAATATACATATGTGCACTAGCTTTGCTCAAGCTGTCACCTAAAAATATCAGTGCAGCTATGGTATTCTGACCCAGTATAATCCCACCTCAACTGCTGGGTACCTACTTGGGTGGCTAACTCATGCCACTGCAGCCACATTACCACCTTCATTATCACAGCTAATGCACATATGCATATCTGTGTTGTGAATTATACCTCCCAGTGGCAGTATCCACATAACCCTGTGTGATTTAATCGCAGTTCAGCCCCTCTGCCCTAGAGTGATTCTTTCACACTAATTTTATGCTAAATGTGTTAGGAAATGTTTGTTGAAAAAGAAATCTGGATCTGTAGAATGATTGTTTTATTAAATGCTTTGGAGGTGTTGTTTTTGGGAAGGTCTTTAAAGTTGCCACAACTTTATTTCTTGATTTTAAGTATTTTAGTTCCAAGAGATTTTTTTACCACCGAATTATAACATCCCCACTCCTAAAGAGCTGTCAGAATGGAACCGCTTGCTCTACTGGCTCTATAATATAGTTAGATATCTGTTTGTTTGTGCAGGGCTTTTCTCCCCTTTAGCTTGGTCTTCATATTTCAGTTATTCTGCAAACAAGCCCCAAGAGAGACACAATTACACTCCCCTGGAGACTGACCCCTTATAGTGCCCACCTGTAGCCAAACCCAGATAGCATCCCAGCGCAATGAATTAGCACTCTAAGCTGATTAGAGCAGCTCTGCACAACTCTATTTTATTGACACAATGAAGAGAGGACAGAAAAGGACCTGAAATGAGAAAATCATTTCCATGCTGACTGAATTAAAAGAACAAAAGAGCTCCTTGCAGTTGCAGCATTCAATTTGTTGGAAAAAAAGGAAGCCACTTAATGGATCACAATAGATCTGAGCAGACAGATGAAATTTAAAACTTCAGGCATGAGTGTGATTAGCAGCCAAACATATTCTAAATTACTTCCTCCATATGCATAAGTTAGTATGATTGTTTAGTTCTGTGTTTTGCAAAAACACTGTGCAAGATGTTATCTTCTAGATGTCTTAGCATTTCATTTTTCAGATTCACAGAACATGGTTCATTATACCATAATACTTTTGGCTATAACATAAATTTAACAAAAACTGATACCTGCTATGTTTTCATTTCACTCCCAGTTCTAGAAGTGAATTAATAGAGTTTACTATATGGAAACGAATAATGTAAGAACACCTTGTTCAAAAGGAAACTTAAATGTATTATAAATCAGGTTCATTATTCTGCATTGTTTAACTGAAAATGAACATTCTGTGACTCCATGTGCTAGTGAAATGTATTAGTTTCTGCCACTATAAACAGCCCTCATTAAATTTAGGTTTAAGCTAACAGTAACAAGACTCTTAATGGGGTTCCAGTGACTGATATATACAATTACATGCAAAACAGATAGGCAATTTACTTTGAGGGTTTCAGATCAAAGGCACTTATCTGTATCATTTTTTCTAGTCAATAAATACACCCATAAAAATAACTCTGAGAAACAAATGGAAAAGATCAGTATTTTACACTCCCCATCTCCTAATAATTTAAAAGTCTGAATATGATACAGTACTACCTCCAAACACAAAATTCATTGCACCTAGCAAAATATTCTTGTTTCCTAGTTGTGATTTACATTTTCTAAGAAATTACATATATTTAAAAAAGTGCCCTCGGCTCAATCCTGCAAGCATTTAGCCCCATGAATATCTTGACTTCCATGCATAGTACTATTGACTTTAAAGGTTTGCTGGATGGGATCCTTAATTTGCTAAACACAATAAAAACCACTGGTGCAATATTTAAAGATGAATTAAATACTGAAGGCCTAGAACAGCACTGAAGGAAAAGCAATTTTAAAAAAAAATCCTTATTAATCTCCAAATATTCTGAATCTAACTGTACTGAGATTATATAGATATAGATATAGAATCAACATGTTTAAAACAATCTACTTGATTTTTTTCAGTTGGTTTTAACTTTTAAATGCTCTCTTGTGTTAACAAATTGTAACTTGTCCAAGCTAAATGAAGCAATAAATAGTGAAGGAATTACCACTGCTTACAAAAATTTGAAGTGGCATGAGCCTCAGAAGAAAGTTAAACTAAGTTGTGATGGAGTTCATTGCTGTTAACAGCTATTACTAATTCAACTAAGAAAGTTCTACAGGACTAAATACCCAAATCATTCAATGGATGACTGACACAGTATGACATGTGGTAAACAGCCTTGCCATGAATGTTTGAGATGTTCTTTGATTTTGGAAATTTTACTGATAGCTATTCAACCTTCAAATATTTTAAATGATTTTACTCTAAAAAAATGTCACAGGGGTAAGCAGCCAAATCATGCAAAGGATGACAAACCAGAAAGGTTACTGTAGCAGTTTCTCCTTTTTTTCTATCAACTGAGCTAAGAGTTTTATGTATAAAAGCATGTATAAAGCTTTGGGATATTTTAACAAAATCAACGTAGTGTAACTTTGCTGACAGCTTGTCACATTTCACTGACTGTCTGTCTGGGATACTGCGATAACATCTGCATTCACTCAGTACGAGAGCTTAGCGTAGGACAAAAAAGTAGGCCCTGCCACATAATGTTCCATCATTCTGTCAGTTCTGACATGTCATCTGAATTTTTTGAATCACTAAACACTTTTGGGACTCTGGTCCTTATTATCTTTCCTTAGTTTCTATACTCACTCTGCAACTCTGAAAAATGTAAAATCTGCAAACAAGGTAGTGGACGGCCCGAGCTTTTTGTCGTCTAATCCTCAGGCCCTCATTCATGCTCACTGTTAATCTCTTAAGACATTATAAAACTGTTAGACAAAGAAATGTGAATACCTCTGCTTCTTTCCAGAATGGGAGGAAACCAAGGAAAATCTGGATCATGCTAAGCTTTTCTTTTCACTACAAAAATAGTAACTTAAACCTGTTGCATCAAATTATTTATAATTCCCAACACTAAAGCAAATGCCTTTTTTTTTCTCCCTCTGAAGAAAAAGCATTGGTAATATCACAGGAGGAGAAATGCCACCACAGATTTTTTTCAAAACACATCAAATGTGTCTGTTACATGTAAAAAGTACAGCAAGACCCATCAGAATACTGGCAAATTGGTTCTTCATCTCCCGCTGTTTAATGTTTGACATGGCATAGCATATAGTTTTTAACAGTCTTGTCATGAGTGGCTTGTCATGAGTGTACTTTAAAGAATTTCTTTTGTTACATAAGGATCCAGGGCTGGATTAATCCTGGTTTTGTGGATTCTGGTTTAAGGCTGGAGGGGGCCAATGGACCCACAGAGTATAGATCCATGGATTTGTGGAAAGAGCGTACTTGGATCCCAGTATGGACAGCAAGACAAACTCTGTCAAGGCAGGGTGCCATAATTGCCACAGTTACATTTGCAGGGTGAAGGATTTCATTTGTTAAAGGCTTTTTGGCTTGATTTGTTTGGAACTTTAGCTACTTTAGATAATCATTTCAACTCTTCTTAACTCCTTTTACTGCGGGGAACATTAACCTGTGTACAATGTCCAATCAAATACCTATTCTAAACCTGTTCAGACATAATTCAAGCCTATTAAAAACACCAGAAATAATATTGTAGCAATCAGATAAATTTTAATTAGAAATGCTAGTCTGAAAACCAGTTGCCTTGGATTTAGGACAAAAAATTTTAAAGACGGTGCCTATCTACAGGCACTTAAAGTCAATTTTTATGAATCTTAATAAACTGTCCGGCTTGGAGGACTGTATGTATCAACAGCGCCCCCTGAAGTCAATAGGATTACTCTTTTGAGTAAGTCCTACTCAATGTGAGAAGTGGCAGAAGAATCAGGTCCTGTTTTTTATTCAGTTCTCACCCAGGCAAAATTCCCAGGAGGAGTTCAATATCAGTCGAAAGGGACCAGTTTCTTTGGTGTCAATTTGCCCGAACAAGAGATGAGAAAAAAAGGAGACAAGTTTGAGCTACATTCTTGTTCCATAAAAAAGAACCCTAATAATTAAATTTTTAAAAAGTTGAGAAAAACACTCTACTGTGTTTAGCCCCAAAAACACTGTAATGGGGCCAAATTCCACAAAATGGTGGGTACCTTCATCTCCCAATGACTTCAAGTAGGGCATTCCAGACAGAGGAAGCAATATGTAAGGCAGAAGAGGCAAGACAGGGCCCATATAAGAGAGGGGTGAGGCAGGAAACTTGGGTAAAGTGAAACAAATCAAGAAGGGGAGTTGAAAAAGATAAGATCGGAGAATCAGACAGGAGCAGAGACTTGAAACAAGTGCAGTGGATGATAAGAACCCAGCGGCAGGATTTACAGAAGAGAGGAACTTGATCAGTGCAGTAGGCAAGGAAGAGGTCTTTCTCAGTAGCAAACTGTAGAGGAGTGAAGTGGGGATCAGGGGGACTGGAGGTGAAACGGCTTCAGTAGTCAGGACACAGGAGGAGCAAAGCTGCTTCAGTGGCGGTTATGGTAACATGAATAGAGACAATGGATTTTAAGAATGTTACACAGAAGGAAACCACAAGTTTTCTCAACTGTCTGAAAGCTGTGATACAAAACTGACTCCCACATTCTAAGGGTAGGCAACCTGGAGAAGGGTAGAGCTACCAAGAGTAGTGGAGGAAGAGGAGACACCATGCAGAATTGGGAAGATACGGAGTCTGGTGTTTGCCATGTTTTGTGTGATTTTGGTGGCGGGACATATAGACTGAGATGCATTAGAAAGGATCCGGAGACACTACCACCACTGATCTATACAGTAGATAAATAGGGTTTTTCTTATCATGGGACTGTTTACATCTGTCCATGCTAAATGCTATCCACACATACACATGCAAAAATAGCATTTGCATGAACAATTACTTGTTCTGCATCTTCAAATTGAATCTCTCACATGTACATACACCTGCCTCTACAAATATTGTGAGTGCAACTAAACTGGCTGCTGAAAATTTTGCTCTAATTACCATTTGTAGTCAAAACATTTATAAGCTATTTTGCTGCATCTGTCACATAGTACAGCCCTCATCCACTACCAAAGATATACACACATTTTTGCATAAAATCAGCATTGCTGCTATACTTTTAAAATTTCCATTGTCACACCTCCACTCTAAAAGACAGACATCAGATAAAGCTGTTACCCCCTCTCATCTAATGAAAAACATAACATGGTTAAATCTCCAAAATGAAAATCTGGCAGAAAAAATCTGGCATCTCATCACACAGACAGTTATGTAGGACAACTCCCTGCACATCACACTGATAGGAATGCTAAACATGCTAGATCTGAGAAGTGCTGAGGTGTTGTTAATAGTAAGTTGGATATGCAAAGAACATTCATGTTAAATTAAATCTGAGATTAATGAATAGCCATATTCTTTTATGAAACAGATTTACCCCACCTATATGCAATCAAGGAAATAGTATAGTTGAAAAAGCTGACCTGCCATGAAAACCTGTTATGTGACAGGACTTTGATGTAACATGTCACAGTTCATAAAAAGAAAAGGCAAGTCTGTATGTTTCATGCAGATTGCCAGTACCACTTCTTTAAGTTAAAACTAAGAACAACATCTAGGGAAGCCCCCTGTACAGAAGAGCCCCTTTTGCTGCAGGCTTCACATCATGAAATGTTATGTCTTTATTTTTTCTTTTTGTGGGATCTTATGCATCTTTCCATGCAAGTGCTATGGCTGCACTTTTACATGCAAGACTATTTAACATTTGTATTTTCCCAAATTAATGCTTATTGTATGCTCCAAATTTAATGGGATCACATAAAAATATGCTTGATTATGACAATCCATGTCTTCTCTCCTATATATGCCACCTACTGTTCAGCTAGGAAACATTACAGCTATCATATCAATAAAACTTCATAATAATATTCTCTTGGGTGGAAATACTCTGTTAGCCAACTTTTTTTCCCATTCTTTACTTCCAGATACATATGTTTTTGGAACACACTGAAAAACAGAGCTCATTCTCAAGACCCTAAAAAGCAAGGGTTTTTTCAAGAATAGTCAATCTATATTGGACAGGTGCCTAGATTTGAGTAGTTCTGTTACAGTGCATGCTGACTTGAATGATAAATATCAGCCTTGTCTCCTCTGAAGTGCATGTGTTCACACTGGTTACATTTTACCATGTGCTGACTGCACAAGACAACTCTCTTCGTTTGCTTCTACTTAATGATGATACTTCTTTTCTCCCAGCATACATTCTCCATCTCTTCTGTGCTTGTTGGGCCATCAAGGCACACCTTTGTTTAATTTAATATGCAATTTTCACCTCTGACCCAAGAAACTAGTCTTAGGCTTCCTGAACTTTATTGCCTGTTAATAGACTGCTGGCTCTCTTTTCTGTGGTAATAGAAATGGTGGAGAGGCATTTAATTGAAAAAGACTCACAATGCTAGAGTGTAAAAGGCAAAGTCAGCATTGTTTTAAAATAATAATCCAGAAATAATATGTTTGAGAAGCTTTTGATAGTCTTTACAAGTTTGTGCCCCTTTATACAAATAAGAAAGACATCACAGATTTAATTATCTACCTAATAAACAATAGCATAATGCTCTCAATGGTGCTAAATGATTGATCTGGTAATTCATTTTCTGCTTACAACTATATCTATGCTTCTTTCTAGTCATCAGAATGATGATATTAGCAACAATGTCACAGAGCACTCTTGAGCTTTTATAAAACACATACAGATGCTCTTTCCTGACCACTATGTAGTGGCACGAGGTTGTAATTTTGTCTGTATTTCTTTGTCATGGATTACTATTAGCTACATCTGTTCAATTAAAATAAAAAGCACAACACAGCTAGAATCCAGTGGCTTTATATTAAAGTAGCCTTTTAATGAAATAGAGAGGTTGAATTTTAACTGTTCTGATGAGTGAAAAATACCTTTTTCACTCCAGAAGTTGTCTGTTTTGTGAATAGTTATGAAAGGACATTATTATAGCATAAGGATATTTCCTTACATAAAAAGGCATTATTAAAATGATTTAATGCCCTGTGTTATGAAACTTATAGGAAAAGTGTGATAATATATGAAACTTGTTTATTATGGACTTCATATAATTTTTGAATAATACTGCTTTTTCTTTTGACAAGAGCAATAAACTCAGCTAGTATAGACATACGTTGATTATCCCAAGCCAACAGTGTTGCTTAAAGAAACATGCCCAAACAATCAGCTTTTGACAACTGCATCTCACGTTATTTACAATAGCCATCACAGTAATAACTCACCATTTCTATATTAATAAGGCAGTGAAATTTATTATGATGGTATTGAAAAGTTATTAAGTACTGCATCCCAAGTGACAAAGTACCACAGTACTGTCACTATCCAAAAGCAGTTGCCCATCCATCACCAAGCTTTCCAGATGGTCCTGCATCTTTATCGCTCCCAGGTTGGTGACATCACCTGTTCACCCACTCAAAATTGATGATGAAAGCAAACAGATCTGTCTTACTTACATTTACCAAATCAATTTAATTTTACAGGCCGAGGCTTAGTGACATATTGACTGTTTTCCTTAATGGCATCTACTGTACTTAATGCAAGGAACTCATCTTTGAATACTGGCTTGCATAATGTGTCAGTTCATAATAAATTTTTGGTAACATGTTTACTGAAGCAGAAGAATTATGATTGCTTGTCAGTTTTTTTATTAAATGTAATGATCATTCTATTTTGTTTGTTTTTTTCCCTCCTGATTCTGTCTTTCTAAAGAGCCAAACTGCAGTCATGTCTTGTCTTTTAAGGGGACTTTATCTTAAGGCAACTTCTCTTCCAGTGTTGGGAATATGGCAAATTAATGACAATCACTGAGGTGCTTTGTTATTAATTGGGCAAAATGCCACTGAAGTCAATGAGGATTTACTTTAGTAAATGTAGATGACCCAACTTATGGAACAACATATAAAACTGAAGATAAAGATGCTTTAAGATTCCTCTTCTTCCCAATCCTTCCATGTAGAAGGTATCAATGGGATTTGATGTAAGGCCAAGCAGTCAGACCATAGGCCCCATTTGGTTTCCACAGTTCCATTGAACAGCTCTCCAGAATCAATTCACTCTCAGAACTCAATAACTGAGGGGAAGGTCCCCTAACTCCTCTCTGTATGTGGATGCATAGTCTTATGCAGAGATCTTCACAAATAAAGAGATAAGACAGCACCTACGGTTGGATGACCTTCTGTTCCATGTGGGTAAGGACATATTTGAGCATGTCTAATCAATTTTAAGAGGTAGGGAGAAATGATTGGTCCTCCTGAATAAGAATTATCCAGTATGTCTACACTGCAACTAGACCCAAGGTTGGCAGGTACCAGGCGACTCAGGCTCTCAGGGCTCAGACTGTGGGGCTGTTGCCCTTTTCATTGCTATGTCACTGCCAGGCTCATGATAGAACTGAGCCCTGGAGCTCTCCCATCCCACGGGGTCCCTGAGCCTGGGCTCCAAAACTGAACCAAGAAGTCCACATGGCAATGAAAGAGTCCCACCACCCAAGTCCCGCAAGCCTGAATCAGCAGACATGGGCTAGCTGCAGGTCCCTAACTGATGTATAGACATACCCTTAGTATTCAGTCCATTGAAGGGAAAGGGAAAGACTCTCATTTCTAAAACTAGAAGACTGGGTTAGTTTCTATGAAAATATGCTATAAAAAAAACAATTATGTTTATCATTGTATAAGTTGAGAATTTTGTGCTCTTTTATCTATATCCACATTATGTAGGCTTTATACACAGAGAAGTCATGGTGTCTGAAGCTGGCAGTCCTGCTTCGAACAACTCTTTTGATGGATGTAAATAGCATAATCTTTTAGAATTTATCTAAGGATTTTCTACAGCACCAAGTACGAGTCATATCCTCATCAGACGACATGGATGCACAGAAAAGAAGGATTTAGATAGGCAGCACTACCAAAAATTCAATGAACATCTTTTCTGCAGGCAACCACTCCTTTGTGGTAGCATCTTCTACCACAAGCCCCCTCTCACTTAATCAAAGCACTCAACATGTACCTCAACAGAGGTGCTGAGCAATGTGGCCCAAAACCAGAAAAACACTTATGTGCATGCTTAACTTTAACCATGTGAGAAATCCTCTTGATGTTAGGCCACTGCTTAAATGGCAGAGCACTCAACACCTTGCAGGAATGAGCTCTCAATGAGAAAAATGAGCACCTAAATAATGGAGAAAAGGAAAATAAATCATTGGCACCTGTGGCTGCCAAAAACATGCTGTCTGCTTCTGTTCACCAAAAGGTAGAACTGAAGAGATGTCATCTGAGAGAGAAGATTAGGCCCCATCACACCAGCTTCGTGGGTAGGTCCTATCCAAAGCGGTTATGCTTTTTTTAAACAAGAAGATGACCAGTGGTCTGCTTTCTATTACACGCAAATGACAACAGTGAAAAGAATACAGAAGTTCTAATATGAATGAGACCAACAGGGGATGGTGCACTTCACTGTCACCTCAGATGGCATAGTATGGAACTGCTTTCAGTACCTCTTAATTGTTATGTAAAGGAGGGTCAGGCATTGACTATAAATGAGTGTGGTGCTCATGAAAAGCACCAGAGACACAATGGAAAACTCAACGTCAAGCAGAGCACAGAAAGGAGCAGTGCAAGATTACTCACATGCTTCATAACATTAGCTGTTTCTGGAGGACGACATCCAGAAATAAGGGTAGTTTTGTATCCTTTTTTGTCTATTATAATGGACTTATAGGGCCATACTCTACTGGTGTAACACTGAAGTAACTTCATTAACTTCAGTGGTGCTGCTACAAGATTTACACCAGAATTAGGTCAGAGTCTCATTCATAAAAAGTAGGCTTTAGGGTTTAGCAATTTGATTCAGGTGATGTTTTAAAAATTGCCAATTGCCTTATAGAACTGACTTCAGCGTTCACACTGTTTGTCAGGAATAGCATGGTAGGTAGGGTTGCCAGGTGGTTGAAACAAAAATACCGAACACCCCGGCCCTAAAAAAAAAACACCGGGAAAAAATTCTGTTGAAGGGGAGGAAAAAAAGAGAGGGAGACCAAAGTTACTGAGAAAAAAAAAAAAGGACTCCAAAGACTTATTAAGCCCCCCCCAAAAAAAAATAAAACAAGATTAAAACAGCATGTCCCCTTTAAGAGTAAGTGCAGGGATAGGAACAGGGGAGCGGTTAAGTACTAAGACCCAGGGGAAGCATTGCTTCCCCTAGGTTTTTTGGCCGGCAGCCATTTTGTGCCGGCAGCCTTGGGGAAACAGGTAAGCATGGGGACTGGGGTCGGGGGGCTAGGGGTGTTGGTGACCGGGGGGGAGATTTCAGTGGTGGGAGAGGTCAGGCGCTGAGTGTTTGTCGGGTTGCCAGATGCCCAGCATTTTCGCCTCCTGGCCGGGGAAAAATTCAGAAAATACTGGACATCTCAGGTGTCTGGTATTCTCTGAATTTTTTTACCGGACAGGAGGTAAAAATACCAGACTGTCTGGGTGAATACTGGACACCTGGCAACCCTATGCGGTAGGACTTTTAGGGAGTACTGGTTACATACCCGTTGATTTTACAGCAGACACAACATGGGTAAGGAGGGGAGCAAAAGAGGCTTCAAAGGTGAGCAGGACTTCCAGCTGCCGCTGCCACTACTGCAGAGCCCTGGGCCCTTTAAATCACTGCCAGAGACCTGCACAGTGCACTGCAGAACCCTGGGTGGCACTTCCAGATGGAGCTGGGGAAGAGGGACAGTGTGGTCTGGGTGGCACTGAGTAGGATGCTCCAAACCCCACCCCTTCTGCCTGAGGCCCCCCTCTTCCAGGAGTGCAAAGCCACTCCCCCATCACCACCTTGCTCAGGGGCCCAGCAAGTTTGTCAGCTTGCCTGTTATACAGTAAAGCATGTTGTAGGGGAAAGGAAGGAGACATGTTGTTGCTTTGGTCTCTTTGGCCAAGATTTTCAAAAGTAGGGGATTAAAGTTAGACTCCTAAAACTGACTTTGCTTGCTGAGGATTTTAGAAAATCTGGCCATATATTTGGGTGCTGAAATATGGATTCAGAAAAATAATTTTATACTCTTATTGTGAGCATCTAGACTCTTAAGATTTGTATCTCCTATAATATTGTGTTTTAAAAATTAAGAATGCCCAAAATGATGAATGGTCCTATCCAAGGAGTTTCTTGTAAACCAAACTCCAAATAAATAAATATTGAGGGTAAGCCAAACAGGACAAAACTAAAAGTTTTAAAATATGGCCACTCTTGTATCATCTATGTTGATCAGGATCCTTTATCATAATTTTTAAGAAGCTTTTAATAGCTGGTGTGCAAGAAACAAAAATCAATTTATATTTTAATAGTACACAACATTGAATCAAGTGTATACATGTAAGAAGTGGAATTGAGGGTTTGTTGTTTTAAACTTCATGGCCTTTCTAAATGCTAAAAATTGTCCATGAAGGCTGCAGTTCATCTATCCATTCTTAAATCCAGCAACGCAATGTACTCACTTAATAGAGATGAAGTTGAGCAAGAGTTTATATGCTTTCCTGAATTGGGGTCCAAGTGCCTGACCCTTCTGGAAATGAAGTTAGTGTAAAATTTCCCATTGACTTCAATGGGGAATGACCTTAAGGCTGATTCTCTATTCATACCAAGTTTGCATTGATGAGAATCCCACTGACAATTCATGGCAATAAATATTTTGAGATATCTAATGTGTCAGTACCAAAGTTCTCTTGTAAATTAAAATATATTTTTCACACCGTTGGTTAACACTTAACTGTACCTAATTTCCTTTCAACATTTATACAAAGTTTCATGATTCTCATAGCTCTCACTGGTTTCACTTCTAATCCAGATAGCATAAACTTTGTTTTAATTTTGTAAAAAATGTAAAAATCTAATGTCACTTTCTTATACCTGATTCAATACTGTTAAAATATATCTTTATGAAATCTCTCCACATCAATCATAATTGTCTCTAGGCACAATGCCATGAAGGAACATACCTTCTGTTTGGTCAAGCCTTAATTATTTTTTGTCTCTTAAAATAAGTTTGTTTTATTAGACTTTACTGCTCCTGTTTTTACCTTTCTAAAACAGAAGTCAAGTTTTAGGATAAATAGCTTCTAAAACCATTATAAGTAAATTATGTTCCCATGAACATGACTTTAAATTAACTATACCAGTCAACTATCTGAATATTCACTATGCAGTAGGAGATTCTTGTGCTTGATACGTACATTTGTTTTAGTGAACTATTTAGAGATTAATTTTATAGAACTCTCCAAGAAGTTTTTACTAGCAGGGCAAGAACCATGATGATATTGCTAAATTTGTGTTTCCTTGCTTGCTTTTGTCTTTAAAAAAAAAGAAAAGCATTGACAGCCCTTAAAGGCTTGTTTTCTTTGTTGATTAAGCAGCAGTCAATTTTCCCTTTCTAAACAATCACTGAGCTATAGCTACTTGGCCCCAACAGACAACTGGGCTGATGGCAAATACTAAAACCACTGTGACAAACAGCAAAAAAGGTTGACCTTTACCCTTGTCCAGTGACCCCTTGTTCGATTTGTACTTTAGCTAACCAATACCTGATTAGATAATGCTCAGCGCTAAATCCACGAAATGAGATAAAATTCAAATTTATGGCTTTTCATTTAAACTGGCGTACAGCACTCTAATCATGACCCAAGCACAACTGCATCACAACAAATTATTTTTGCCCCACAGCACATTTTATAGCTCACATATACAAATAGACATGATGGACATGATCTTGCAGGCATTGCAGGGGCAAGACACTATTTTGGCTTTGTCCACAATTCTACAATTAAAGCGCAGTGGTAGCAGCATTTTAAAGTGAAAATATGACCATGGCATGAGAGCTAGGAGAGAGTTCTCCCAGCGCTCTAGGTAAACCTCTTCCATGAGGAAAATACTTTACAGCACTGTATCTTGCTGCAGTGGGGGAAGAAGGAGGGAGTTTTTTCACACCTCTGAGCCAGAAAGTTGCAGCACAGTAAAGTAGCAGTGTAGACTTAGCCATTGACCTCAGCGAGGAATTTTGCCGGCTGGAGCACTGTAGGAATAGGCCCCATGAAATTCCTCAGTGTGCTGCAGAAGCAATAGCAAATGTTTTTCATATCACCTAACTATTTTCAAGCCTACTATGGCAGTTGTAGGCCCACTTTGGGAAACCTGCTAGTAGTCCGCAAGCCACTTTGTTTACCTAAAGGATCCAGAGCCACAGAGCCTTTCGGTACCCCTTAACTGGAATTGGTGAACTAGAGCCAATGAGAGCTGCAAGGATCTGTAGCTATGGACCCTTTAGGTAAACAAAGCAGCATGGGCTCACTAGCGGCTTTCCCAAAGCAGGCCTTGGGCCTGCTTTGAGGAACGATGTTCCATGGAAATTCCTCCAGGTTTCACCCCCTTGCATACTGGATCAAGGTTACAAATGCTCCATGGTTCAGAGGTCTTATGACTCTGCATATTATTAAAGACAGCAGCCCTTTCCAAAATGTGGACCCAAATCCAACTTTATATTTCAACGCATTTCCCTATTCCAAAGCTTATGAGTGTTCTAGGCTTTCTAGTGCCAGAGTTTCTAGTTCAAGGTCATCTCACCTATAAATAATGAGCAGTTGCAAAGAAGATGTGCATCTTAGAGATTTTTAAATCAAAATTTGCACTGCTCTACCCCCATCACTTCATACAGTACCAAGAGCGATGTTGAGAATTTGTTCAAGAAATACTCTTTTTTCCTCTTGACAAAAGATTCCCCCTTAATTCTTCATATGTATTAAGAAAAGGTTGCAGTGGTGGCGTTGTTATTATATGGTCATATTGTTTCACCTTTAACACAAAAAAGGTAGCTTCAGGGGGTAGCCGAGTTAGTCTGTACATGATAAACTTAAAAAAACAACAAATGGTCTGGTAGTACTTTATAGACTAACAGAACATTTAGATGGTATCATGAAAGGTAGTTTATAAAGGGAAAGAATAATTTATCAAGAACATTGGTGCTCTTGAAGTAATTGTAAAAGTAGTGATTCCTAAGAACAAAATAGATACTCAGACATTAAGCATTGTTGAAGTCTTGCCATGTTTGTGTAACCCTTCTGCTAGGTGGAGTCAACAGCAACAACAGCCATGTTCAATATTTAGGGCAGGCCCAGGGACCGGAAGTGACCCCCCACTTGCCTGGATCTGGCTCCCAAGGCTCGGCACTGGAGAGCCTGCACTGGTGCTCCAGCCCCCCTGCTACCAACCTGCAGGGCTGGAACACACAAAATCGATTAGCCTGGGCATCCAACTGATTTTTCTGAGAATCAGCAGCCCCTGACCTAAAAAAGGTTCCCCACCCCTGATCTAGGCGGCTTCCCTTAACAATACAAACAGAACAGTTTGACCCCACCAGTATTCTGGGAACATTTAACTCTGAGCTCCACTCCTGGGTACCTCTAAGAGGCAATACTTCCCCACTCACAAGCCTTAAATCTGTTTATACCCAAAGAGAATGCTTAATACAAGTAAATGGGAAACAAGTATTAATTTGAGAAAATGCCACAGTCACAGGCAAAAGCAAATGACCATAAGCAAATATGACCTCACAGTGCACTGGGCAGTGTCCTTTGCCTCCGTTTCCCACTTTAGAGTGGAAAAGTCTGATGAACAAATATCCATTTAGGACTGTGGTCCCCAACTTTTTGGGGCTGCCGAGCACCTAAGGGTGGCATCTGCACATGTGCCGCACGCCTGGGTTGGGGGCCACACGTGCGCCGGGCGCCCAGGGAGCAAGAATGGCTCGGGCCAGCCCTGGTCACTAGGTGGGCACACATGAATGCCCCGGCGGGTGCCACGGCGCCCGCAGGCACCGCGTTGGGGACCACTGATTTAGGACATCCCTCCCTTCTCTCTCTGCAGCGCTCCCACACTGCCGTAGCTGTCCTTGAGTAGTGAAGACCCAGAGTTCTGAGATGCTTTCATTGGTTCACCTTCCACCCCTAACCTAGCTCTTTGTGACTTCAGCAGGAAATCACACAGCCAGGATAGTGTTCTCTGTGTTTGCTGTCCTCACTCAGGGGCCTAGGCTTAGCTCCTACACCAGCTCAGCTTTAGGAATTGCCAACAACAAAGAAGGACTCTCAATTGAGCCTAACTGGCTTTGTCATTAAGCCTAACTGACCTTGTCTAGGACTCTTTAGGCACAGTCCACATCACCAAGTAAGAACACCTACTCATATCCCCTCCCATTTCCACTGAAATTTGGTATCACTACCCTCATCTTAGCAAATGGGGTTCACTTGAAGGTGACCCAATCACAAGCACAGCTCTGCTCCCTTTTACTCAGATAATAAAGATAACATTTTGTTACCTTGCATTCAAATGCTAGAGTGATTTGTAACCCAAAGCCAGCCAAAATTGATCATTGTGTCAAAGCAGATACATCTGCTACTTGTCTAGGCAGAGTGACTGTGTCTACACAAACGCAGTCTGTGCACGAAGTCTTGCTGCTTATCGCTAGATGTGAGGGAACAGCTCATTCGGCCCTGCTTACATCTGTTTTCCAGGAATATTTCCTATGTGATTCAAAAGGAGAAGCCAAATATATTGCAAAGCTGCATGTGGGAAAGTAGCTTGGACATGATGAAACTTCATTACTAGCCTATGAAGCCAATGACCACTTATTCATAGCACTTACAACTGGGTTTCTGCCAGCATAAAGAGTAGCTGTAACTAGCCTGCAACAGCAAAAAGATGATACTTCATTTCTGCTTGATCCCACACAACATGCCCTTCCTTACTTAGAATCTTCGAATCATACTTTTCCACTCCACACTGACTATCCAATTGTCTTATAATCAAAAAGAGAGAAAATGACAATGGTGACAACAGCAAGACCAATGCACAACACAGTACAAGTTCTACTTTCCATAAAGTGGCTAAAATCTGCAATTACCCTGCAGAATCATCAGGCTCACCCTGAAAACAAAGACAACATTGGGAGGTGGTGGGCAACATGCAGTCCACGGGGCGCCTGCGGTGATCAGGGTAAGCTGTTGGTGGACCGCAAGACTATTTACATTGAGCATCTGCAAGCACCGTCCTTTGCATCTCTGAGAGGTCACAGTTGCTGTTCCCGGACAAGGGGAGCAATGGGAAGCAGCAGGAAAGCACATCCCTGTGGCCCACTGCTTCCCACATCTCCCCGTGGCCAGGAACGGCAATCCACGGCCCCCAGGCACCATGCCTGTTGATGCTCAATGTAAACAAACTTTGTTGTAGCTCGCCAGCAGCTCACCCTGACAGGCTGCATGCATCCTGCACCCTGCAGGTTGTCCACCACAATGACAGGATGGGAGAACTACAGAAGGAGGTGGCTAATTTGAAGACTACCTATGCATATGAATAATTTGTTAAAATATGTAAATGGAAACTCTTAGGCTGAAGAAGCAATCCAACTGGGGAAGACTGCAGTAGCAGTCTCATAAACAAACTGGAGAAATATATACTAGAGAAACCTACTATAATAGGGGTGAGCAAGAATTTGGAAAGTGGTCAAGGGTTGCACTTTCACATGATATTAATGGAGGAGGTTCAGGGTCTTGGGTGGAGGTTGGGTGCAGAAGGGAGCTTGCAGTAAGGGACTGGGATTCAGGAGAGGATGTTGGGTCTGGGAGGGAGTTTGGGTAAAGGAGGCAGTTGTGACCTGGGGCAGGGAACCAAAGTGCATGGATTTGGGTTGTAATCTTGGCAGGGGACTGAAGTGCAGGAGTTTGGGTTGTGGCCTGGGGCAAAGGATTGAGGTGCAGGATCTGGGAGGGGATATGAATGCAGGAGGGGGGCAGAGGGTTTGAGTTATGTGGGGTGGAGGGCAGATGGTTGGGGTGCCAGAGGCAGGCTCTGGCCAGGAGACTTACCTCTTTGACTCCCAGCCAGCAGCCTTCTCAAACAGACTCTCTGCCTACCCCACCTCCACACTTGCTGTAGGGGTCACATGGTTTTGAATAGCTACAAGCCTAAGGAGAGGGGTAATGGTGCTTTGCAAGCTGCTTGTTGGCTACAGGCATCTCCCAATGGCTGAAACTAGCCAATGGGATTGTGCTGGAGGCGGGGGCAGTATGTAAAGCCTTTTTCCCCTCCCCCGGGCTCACAGCTGTTCAGATAGGGCTCTGCAGCAGCCACTTATCTCAGCAGTGTGTGAGTGTGGGGAGCGAGGAGAGGCAAACAGCCTACCTGAGGCCCCTCGCTGTGTCCATGGACTGAATCTGGCAGTGTAGCGGGCTGGATTCAGCCTGTGAGCCATATTTTGCCCAGCCCTGTACTAAAACTTGGGTTCACAGCTGGCTTGAAATGCATATTCACAGAGTAGTTAACAATGGTTTTCAACCAACATATAGAGTGAGGTCCTGCAGTGATCTGCCTTGGGTTCAAATCTAGTCAATATCTTCATAAATTATTTGGATAACAGAATATGATGACACTTATAACATTTTCAAATAATACCAAAGTGAACATAATTAGAATTCAAAATGATCTTACCAAACTAAAGAAACTGTGTGAAATCACAAGGATCAAATTCAATATGGACAAATACATGTACTACACTTATAAGGAATAATCCATTGCACAAATACATAATAACAGCAGAAAAGGACGTGGGGGTTATAGTGGATCACAAACTAAACAGGAATCAACAACACTGTACTGTTTCAGAAAAGGCAAAATAATTCAAGGATGCATTATCAGGAGTGTTGTAAGCAAACCATGAGGAATAATTTTTCTGCACTGAAAAGGCCTCAACTGGAGTATTGTATCCAATTCTGAGCATCACACTTTGGGAAAGATGTGAACGAACTGGAGAAAGTGCAGGGGAGAGCAACAAAAATGATTAAAGATCTAGAAAACATGACCTTGGAGGAAAGATTGACAACACTGGGTTTGTTTAGTCTGGAAAAGAGAAGACTCAGGGGTAGGACATGATAACAATCTTCAAGTATGTAAAATGTTCCTAGAAAGAGGAGGATGATAAATTGTTCTCCTTTACCACTAAGGACAGGAGAAGTAATAGGCTTAAATTGCAGCAAGAAAGATTTAGTTTAGCCATTAGGAAAAACTTTCTAATGGTAAGAGCAGTTGAGCACTGGAACAAATTCCCTAGAAAGGTGGTAGACCCTCCATCATTTTTAAGAACAGATAGACAAACATTTGTCAGATTGATCTAGATCAGGGAGGGCCAGATCCTGGAAGCCGAAAGACATGCGAGCCCTTTTAACGGTTTCTATTTAAAGGACTTGCACCTTCCCTGCCTCTGTTGGGCAAAGCATTGCCCTGTAGGTGTGGAGAAGATGTAAACCCTTTAAAAAGAAGCAGTTAAAAGGGTTTGCAAGTCCCAGCTCTCGGGCAATGCGCTAACGGTGCTGGAAACTGGGAGCCCTTTTAACTGCTTCTATTTAAAGGGCTCATGCCTGCTGGGCAGCTGCATTGCCTGGTAGCCACCCAGCAGGTGCAAGCCCTTTAAATAGAAGCAGCTAAAAGAGCTCATGCTAGCCCATTACCTGGGAGCCAGGGACACATGAGCCCTTTCAACTGCTTCTAGTTAAAGGACTTGTACCTTCTCAGTGGCTGTCAGGCAACAGGGGAAGGTGCAAGCCCTTTAAATAGAAGCAGCTGAAAGTGTTCTAGTGTCCCTGGCTACCAGGCAATGCACTAGCACCAAGGTTAGGAGCAGAGAGCCTTTTAAATACCCGGAATTGAAAGGGCTTGCGGCTCCCATCCCCTGTTAAAGAGAAGCTTGGAAGCCACAGGGAGGGCGCAAGCCCTTTCAACTCCTGCTATTTAAATGCCCACCCCTTCCACCTGAGACTCCACCCTTTCCATCTGAGGCCCGGCCCACGACCATTTCAAACCATTTTGAAGTGGCCCTCGTTCAAAAATTATTGCGCACCCCTAATCTAAATACTTAGTCCTACCTCAGTCAGGGGACTGAACTTGATGTCCCTTCCACATCTATATTTCTGTGATTCTATTTCAGAGGGTCTCCAATTAGCTAAGTGGCAAGAAAAGTCTACATTCAAAAGGTTGTAGTTAGACATAACCAAATGGTACTTTTATTCCTACCCTCCCTATTCTGTCACTGTTCTCCCTTTGTCTCTCTCTTACAGTAGGCAACATTCTTTTTAGTGCTCCTAACATGAAGACAATAGGGTCCAAAATACACCTGCTGTCTTAACCCTGACAACGCCGTGATGTCACTACTGAAAAACTATTTTTTCTGTGTTAGAAATCAATGAGAACAAAACTAATGTCCTCAACAAAAGCAAGCTGGGCCCATTAATTAAGGTTTGGAGGGCCTAGTGTTAATCTTCCAGCAATGAGCTTAATTAGATCTTTTCTAAAATGCTGGTATCCAATCTGGATACATATTTACACCAGAGCAAACACAGGTTCATCCAGAATAAAAAGAAGTTAGAATGATGTACTCTCTGTACAAGCCTGTTTTGTTTTGTTTGCATTTGCTATTAAGTAAGCTTTAGAAAAAAACTCTCAAAACTCAATACAAAAATGGCCAATTTTTCCTACTGAACTGAGTAACAGAGTTGTGGTACAGGTTGAACCTCTCTAGTCTAGCACTCTTGGGACCTGACCAGCGCTGAACCAAAGAATTTGCTAAACCCCAGGAAGTCAATATTGTCTAGCAGCATTACCAATACTTATACTATTACTGGGCTAAAGACATTTAGGGGTAAATTGGTTCTAAATAACAGCACAGAACACTGAAAGCCAGGATTGGTGGCTGTAAACAAACTTAATGGGACTGTGGGGAATTTGGCCACACCCATGATAAGTGATAGAAATGTAGCCATGTTAGTCTGGGATAGCTGAAGCAAAATGCAGGACAATGTAGCACTTTAAAGACTAACAAGATGGTTTATTAGATGATGAGCTTTCGTGGGCCAGACCCACTTCCTCAGATCAAATAGTGGAAGAAAATAGTCACAACCATATATACCAAAGGATACAATTAAAAAGAACACATATGAAAAGGACAAATCACATTTCAGAACAGGAGGGGAATGCGGGGGGGGGGGGAGGAAGGAAGGTAAGTGTCTGTGAATTGACGATATTAGAGGTGGGGAGAGTGGGATGTTTGTGAGTTAATGGTATTAGAGGTGATAATTGGGAAAGCTATCTTGATAATGTGTAAGATAGTTCAAGTGTTTGTTCAATCCTCTTTGGAGAGTGTCGAATTTTAACATGAATGACAGTTCAGAGGATTCCCTTTCAAGTGCAGATGTAAAAGGTCTTTGTAGCAGAATGCAGGTGGTTAAGTCATTGAGAGAGTGTCCTTTCTGGTTAAAATGGCAAGAAACTGTTTTTTCTTTGTGATCTTGTCTGATATCTGTTTTGTGGGCATTAATCCTTTGGCGAAGTGTCTGAGATGTTTGTCCAATGTACATAGCAGACGGACACTTTCGGCACATGATAGCATAGATTATATTTCTGGATGCGCAGGAATATGTGTTCTTGATCTTATAACTCACTTGGTTAGGTCCAATAATGGTATCAGCAGAATAAATATGTGGACAAAGCTGGCAACGGGGTTTGTTGCAAGAGAAGGTACATCTTGCTAACTAAAATCATGCCATTCTACAGATGTTGCCAGACCAGAATGTGCCAGACTAGAGAGATTTATCCTGTATTACTCTTGACTTTTGAGTATCCTGGATGTGCTTAATCTATTTTATAAACTGTAAAATTACCAATTGCCAGGATTTAGGTTTTTTCCCTCAATTTGTAATAAATACATGTATTTTACTGGCTGGAAGAAATACGATGTTCTGCCATTTATCTGTTTCTGGCTTCCTCTATGTCTGCAAAGCATTTGTAGGAGGATGACCAGTTTCCAATTCATTGCTAATTTTGCATGAGTTTCACTGGATATCTTTAAACTTTTTAAATTTGATTGGGAAAACTGAAGAACATTTTTTGATTTCCCAAATAAATATTCTGGTTCAAATGTGTTGTGGAGGGGTTCTTCTAGCTTTAAAATAGCTCACCTTTAGAGCTTCCAATTGCTGCTGTTTCTGACAAAAAGGTATTGAAATTAAGAGAAACCTAAAACACTAACAACTAGAGTATTCATTCCTGTATTTAAAGGCAAAACCTAAAATGCAACATCTTTAACCAGTGTCAGTCAACAGCAGTGTGTCCTTAACTAAAATCAGAAGCAATCTCTTGAGTTCATGAAGCTGTGCTGTTTTAAATCACCTGAGGATCTGGTCCAAAATGTGTTTGTTTTGATTTGTGTTCAACTCACATTTTAAATGCTGCGACAGCAACTTTTTAAGACTTCCGTTATCAATACACAAGCTTAATTGCTGTGTGGCTATTAGACAGTTTTTATGACTTCCTGGTGCCTTATTCAAAGAATAAAGATTTCTCACCAGTAATTATATTGCATCAGGGTTTGTTAATTTTATAGAGTTCTGCCAAGTCCATAATTTCTCTTGACACTTTACTGTCATATTGTCACTGGTCTTGCAAGTGTATAAGCAAATGGACAGAAAGTTTGCAATGAACTTATTGAATATTTATTGAGAGTAAAAAGCAAACTACACATTTATGATCCACCACGTGTTTGGAGGGCCATACTCCACGTAGCTTCATGTTTGATCTTGGGCAAGTAAAACTCCCAATTCAGCGATTCCCAACCACTGGTCCATGGGCCAGCGCTGGCCTGCAAATCGCTGGCTGCTGGGCTGCGGCGGCTCTGGAGGCCGGGGCTGGGATACTCTGCTCAGTGCCTCTCCTCCTGCCATGGCTATTGGGAGAGGTGTGCCCTGCCCCGCCTCTCAGCCAACCAGCACCGGGCAGTTCATTGCATGGCAGGACCATGTGGAGCTTGGCATGGCAGCCTTAGAGCTTCTGCGACCTGGGCAGCAGTGCTCTGCTGGCAGCTGGGAGGCAGAGCAGTGCTAGGCGAGGGGGACGAACAGGCACTGAAGGCTCTGGGGGCAGGGTTAGTACTGGTGGGCTCTGGGGGCGAAGCTAATACTGGGAGCTCTGGGGATGGGGCTACTACTGGGGAGCTCTAAAGGGTGGGGGCTTGAAGAGGCAGGGGGATGACACTGGGGGACACTAGGGCATCCGAGGTGGGGTTCTAGCACCAGGAGTTCTGAGGGTGGGCCTAGTAGTGAGGGGGCTATGGGGGCAGGGCTGGCACTTGGAATCACTGGGAATGGGGCTAATATTTGGGACTAGGGGGGCTCTGGTGGGGTTATGTGCAGTGGGATTCTGGAAACAGGAGGCTGGCACTGGGGGTCTGGTAGTAGAGGGACTCTAAGGGGCAGGGAGTGGCACTAAAGCATTTGGGATGGGTAGGTGGCACTGGGGGGCTCTGAGGACAGAAGGCTGGCACAGGGGGGATTGGGTGCAAGGGACTCTGGGGTCAGTGCCTGGAGCTGGGGGATAGTGAAGGAGTTGGGGGTCCTCTAGGGATTAGAGCTGGCACTGGGAGTCTCCCGGGGCTGGGGCTTTTTATACTATGGACCAGCAAACCCATTCATAAACTTTTGGCAGACCGGTAACATTTTATTTGCATATTTGAATATTCACTATTTGTATAATGGATATGCAAATATACAAATAAAATGCTACCGGACTGCCAAAAGTTTGTGCCTGGCTTTGCCGGTCCGTAATATAGAAAAAACATTGTCCCAATTCATCAAAGGTCCCTCATACCGCTGAGAGCAGTGCAAACTAAGCATTTCTCCCCCACTTTTCAAAAAGTCATCCCAATGAAAAGCAAAAATGGAAAATTGGGATTGTACTGTATTTTTACCTAACATCTTCCAAAACACTGAATAAAAAAAGTTAGTACAAGAATGATTTTTATGTCACATCAGATCAATGCTGAGAAAAACACCTGGGTTTTTTTTAATCTATTTTTTTTATCTGAGCTCTAAGAACACACAATTTGAAGTGCTGAATCAGTTGATTGGCTCAGATAGTCTGAACCCTGTCTCCAAATAACTGCACATAATGTGCTGGATCTAAGCAGAATAACGAACACATCTAGGGTATGTCTAGACTGCATCCCTCTGTCGGCAGAGGGATGCAGATTAGGCAGGTCAACATTGCAAATAGGGTTGCCAGATGGCTGAAATAAAAATACCGAACAGCCCCTCCCCCACCCCCAAAAAAACACCGGGAAAAAAATTTGTTGAAGAAAAAAAAGGGGGGGGAGAACTAAAGTTGTTGGGGGGGGGGGGGGGAAAGACTCCAAGAACCTGGATCACTGCTACAGGTTACCAGGTAGTCATTTAAAAAAAATGGACATGCTTCATTGGGGGGAGAGGGGGTCTGGAAACAGCTAACGGGGGGGACAACGGGGCTGGCTGGAGGAGATGGGGGGGCCACGGGAAGCAGGGCTGGTCGTGGAGGGGGGGATCGGTTGCATGGGATTGGCCGCGGGATATCAGGGGAGGGGGGGGATCGGCTGGGAGGGGGCGGGGCTGGTTGGGAGTAAGGGGGGGCAGGAAGCACAGCTGGGAGAGATCGGGGGCCGCGAGAGTGGCTGGGAGGAAGGGGGGGGAAGCAGAGCTGGGGGCGGTGCAGGGGAGCTGGCCAGGAAGATCAGGAGGGGAAGTGGAGGAGAATCAGCCGACTGGGAAGTGGGGGGAGGAGTGAGCAAATTGGCGGGGAGTGGGACTGACCTGGGCACTTGCTGCCTGTCCCGCGCAGGCTCCTGGCGTACGAGTGAGGAGGAGGCTTCCCCTCCTCCTCACACTCAACCGACTGAGGGCTCCCAGCAGCAATCGCGGCTCCGCCTCCCAGCTGGGACTCCCAGCCACTCCCCCCGCCCACTCCAAGCTTCTGAAAGAAAGCCTTTCTTGGCAGATCCTGTAAACCTCCTTGCAGGAGGCATAAAGGATCTGTCGAAAAAGGCTTTCTTTCTCGACAGATCCCCCTCTAGACTGCCGCTTTTTGCCGACAAAGTGCTAAGTCAGCAAAAACGGTGGCCATTTTTATGCAAATTAGACACAGGATATTTAAATCCCAGCTTCATTTGCAATGTCGACCTGCCTAATCTGCATCCTTCTGCTGACAGAGCGATGCAGTCTAGACATACCCTAGACAATTGTGCAATGTTTTACTTCACAGGAGAGGCATGCCAGATGTGGGGGGAGGGTGGATTGCCTTCCAATTGCTCAAAGGGGTCAGACTCAAAGGAGAAAGTTATTAAGGGCCAGCTTATGACTGGTCATTAAAAGTATGTCTACAGATACCCATCGCTGGCCTATGCCACCTGACTCCAGTTCCCAACTCAGGCCAAGGGGCTGTTAATTGTGGTGTACACATTCAGGAAGGACTCCAGCTGAGCCTGAACATCTACCTCTAAGAAGGCACAAAAGGGGTGTGGAGGGCACATGGAGACACAAACAGAGCTCTCTCACTCCCCAGAGTGCAAGCGCTAACTACTCTAAAAGGAGAAGACTCTGCCACAGGTCTAGCTCCCTTCTGCTCCTTTTAGAGTAGTTACCCCTTGCACTTTGGGGAGTATAAATGCTCTTGCACCCTTGCCACCCATAAAACCCAGTAGTGCTGACCATACATAGAGAGAAGCACTCACTGCTCTCCTTCAGGCTATGGAGTTGTGATGTTCGCTGTAGAGCTCTGAAAGGTCTCTATGAGGAGCTGTGCTGATAGGCTGATGTCTCAATCCTATTCCCATCTCAATTAGGGTAAAAATCCCCTTGAATTCAATGGAAGTTGAATGAAAGCCCTAATCTTCAAACTCTGAGAACCATCCTGTCTTGCATCTGAAATTTACTAAAATAATGATGTTCTCTAAGGCCATTCTAAAAGGTTTTAAGAAAAATCTGTGATTCTAGTGACTAAAAGAGGCTTCCAGTTTTTTAAAAACAATCTCCATAATGTCATGTACAGACTTAGTCCCATGATATACTTCAGTGTTTCATTAAAACAAAATACAATTGTCACATAAACATTCATATAAGTGACTGCCTCCTCTTCCTACCACAGAAGAGAGGCAGGATTTGATGTTTAGGTCTGAAGAATGCTGGTGATTCCCTGCATGTTTTTATATGTGCATGCATACCTTTATTTTCTCCCATAAAGTGTCAAAAGATTAAATCCAGCATTTCAAAATAACCATTGACTTGAACAGCATATCCTCTGACTCTACAAATGCATCTGAGTTTGCAAACTTTAGCAACAGTTCAACAGAACAAAAGAATTTAAAATTTCTTACCTCCCAACCATAACTGGGATCTTTCAGATTTGACTTTCGCTCTCCCACATATGGCCCAAATTTTTCACCTACTTCAATCTTCCTTTTGGTCCATATTCCTAATCCTGCTCCCAGAACATTTGACTCTCGGAGTTCAAACTCTGAAGGAATGGGAATGTTATCAGGAATGTATATGGGAGCCTTGTAAGGAGACCCCTCCTTTGGTGTGAATGCTTCACTGGATGTTGCTGGAGAAGATAAGTCTTGAACACTGAGGGACAGTTTACTGGCCTCTCCATCAGCCTCTGGCATTTCCTCCAAAGGAACTTCAGGGAAGCTTTCATATAAACATTCTTCACCTGAAAATGAATCCAAATATTAGAGGCTGTGTTAGCCAAATGTGTTGACAGATTTTGTGCTTTAAACTCCTTTAACATGTATATTAAGCAAAAAATGCAGTTTGCTAATTTTACAGCACTTTCATCAATTGTTAATACTGCAGTAGAGCTTACTCCTGAGAGGTGCTAAGCAGCTGCCCCACTGTACAACTGTGTATGTTTAGCACCTCTCAGAACCAAGCCCAAGGACTCTTACTAGCCAAAGACATTTGCACACTTGTACACAAGCACTGTCATCAGTGACTGAATTACATACACATTTGTATCTAGGCAAACCCAGTATGCCCAATATGGTCTGCATACTGCACCTCAAACAAAGTCCTCTGAAATTACTATTGAAAACTGATGGTCACAAATTAAAATGAAATCCCAGACAAATGAAAACTGGAAAGTCTTTAATGGGCTTTCACTATGGAGACAATGCCTTAGATTCAATCTAAAATATGAAAAAAATGTGGTGGCCTCAGACTAGTCTTTAGAAGGGAAGCAGCCCACTATGCAACTGCTGGCCAGATCTCAGTTGATGTAAATCAATCTTGCACCAACAACTTCAGTGAAATTATGGCAAATTACACCTACCCAGGATCTAGCCCAAAAAGTCACCATGCAGAGGGCTTGATTCAGCACAGCTCACCTCATAACATTCAAGTAGCCCTTCTCCATGTCCAAAAAGTCAATTTTTCTTGCAAGAAAACTATCTAGATTCTAGTTCAACAAGGAATTATGCACAGGGCTAACTTTAAGCACATGTTTTAGTGCTGTCACACATGGAATGTTTTCTCCACTGATAAAATGTCATCTATCACGCCTTTATTACATATTATCTAAAAATGTTATATCTACATTTTCAAGATTCTGCCACTTATGACAACAAACATTGGGGCATAACAAATCATTTCAATACATCATCCCTGGCATGTACCAGATACATCTGCAAGCAATATATTCACAGTCCTGAATTGTTTTTCTTCCTCTACTATAGAGCTAACTATGGCCACACTGACATCATAAGAAAGTTCAGTTTTCAATTTCCCTAGCCTTGATTTGTCCCCCTTCATCGTTATTCTAAATAGCTGGACCTAACATTAACTAGCTTGCTTATCACTTTTCTAAGAACTGCCCTTCAGAGGAGTGTAAAATCCTGATTAATTCAATCAGCAGGACGATAGACCAATGCATAGAAGGATTCTTCATCATTGTTTCCGTTTCAAAAATCCTTTCTCTGAGAGCTCAGGTTGAGTAGAGGTTAGCAGTGATGGCTTGATCCTGCAGACTGCCAAGAACTGATGAAAGAGTTGCTGAGCTGTTTGCTTAGCATCTACACAGAGGCTGCTGAGGGTTCTCATTGACATTCACGGCAAAACTCCCATGAATTTCAAAAGGAACAGGATCAGGCTCATAACCATATTGTGCTGAGCAGAGAGGAAGAGAGACCATGGGTATGTCTACACTACCACCCTAGTTCGAACTAGGGTGGTTAATGTAGGCAACTGGAGTTGCAAATGAAGCCCGAGATTTGAATTTCCCGGGCTTCATTTGCATATTGCCGGGCGCCGCCATTTTTAAATGTCTGCTAGTTCGGACTCCGTGCCCGCGGCTACACGCAGCACGAACTAGGTAGTTCGGATTAGGCTTCCTATTCCAAACTACCGGTACACCTCATTCCACGAGGAGTAACGGTAGTTCGGAATAGGAAGCCTAATCCGAACTACCTAGTTCGTGCCGCATGTAGCCGTGGGCACGGAGTCCGAACTAGCAGACATTTAAAAATGGCGGCGCCTGGCAATATGCAAATGAAGCCCGGGAAATTCAAATCCCGGGCTTCATTTGCAACTCCGGTTGCCTACATTAACCACCCTAGTTCGAACTAGGGTGGTAGTGTAGACATAACCCATGAGAGGGACAGGGATTGAAGTGTGCTCATAGTGCAATAGTTAACTTCAATCCTGTGCACTGAAATGGCCTGCCTAGCCATCATAGTCATTATTTTATAATATGGTATTTTTTCAAGTGCCATTTTGCCCACATAAGCAGAAGAGCTGAGTGTTGCAGAAGAGAAGAGCAGAGGTGGTTATGAGCCACAGTCATGGAAACATCTGCAAAGTCCCCATGAAATTATGTCACTCACAGTGGAGCTCAGTGCACCGGCACCCACTGGTATGTAGCACCCTTCTCCTCCGATTACTTAGTACTCACTATTTAGATTGTGGCAATGCCTGAAACATTCCAATGTCACAAACCCAAAGAAAGACACAACTACCCATGATGAGGGAAAGGGAATCACATAAAAGGAGAATGTCAGGGTGACAATAGCACATGGCTTATGGGCCATGTGTTTGGATTTTCAGAGGCCTAGAAGGAATCAAGCAACCAAATCCACTGAATTTCCCTAAGGGATGCCTAACTCCCTTGAGCTCCTGCATTAGTTTGTTGATCCCTGACTTTAGAGTTAAACGCCACACTCCTACCGCTTCATGCTCCTTCCTCAACCCAATCCACTCAGCTTTCCTCCTCACCAGTTCCAACTTCCCACCCTCAGCTCAAGAATCCCCAAACTGCTTCCTTCCACAGCACAAAAGAGCAGTTCATTCAAATTGCGCTGCATAAAGTGATCACAACACTCAACACTCTTCATTCCATCCTTCCCAACTTTTGGCTTTGTTAAAAAGCACCATGTCTAGTCACTCCATCAGTGGCTCAGCATGGCTCTCATACAGGCCTCAACCACACGTCTTCATGGCTGAGTTGTTAAACCCTAGGAAGCATTGCACTGCAGATGTGCAGTACTCTATTTCTTTCCCCCAAAGTGTGTTTGCTACACTCTACTTACATTTCCCTTTCAGTCTCAAAAGGCTACAACCGTTCATACCTCCAGTCAAACTGATGTACAACCTTAAACATGTGGAGCCAGATTCTCCGGTGGAGATATGCCAATGAGACAATTCAATTTTTATTCTTCTCTGGTCACACCCATGACTGGTTCAATGACCCGCAACTGTACCCAAGCCAGAATTTAAAACAAGTTGATTTTACATTTTAAATCCTGTGGTGACAAATAGCACACTATTTGTGTTCTGCCTAAAACAGAGCCTGAACAGAACGCTAGGGCATCTTTCTGCTTACACAGGCAAGAAAAATATAAAAGCAAACAATTAATACCCCAAAATATTGAATACCACCTTCCAAACATTTGAAAATCATTTTTAAAAAAATCACTTACAACCAAGCTCCATTGAAATTAATTTACACAATCTAAGAACAAAAAGAAATTAATTTACACCCAGAGTAGCAGAAAACATGGGGGCCTCATTCTGCACAGACATAAACCAATGTAAATCAGAAGTAACTCCACAGAAGTCATTGGAGTTACATGGACATAAAACTGCTGCGAGATCAGAATTAGGCCCCATAGGCTGTGCTTCCAAGCACAATTGTCTATGCAAGTAGCCAACCACTCACACATATAATGCTACAATTTGAAATTTAAGCAGGAATGAGAAATGGGACGAAATCATTGAGGCCACTGATAGGGGAACAGAAAAGATTAGGTAAGGCAGAAGACATTTCCCTCCGTCGAATTCCTTGCTGCTGTTTTGCAGTAAAAACATGGAAAAAAGCTTGAAAGGAAACCCTGGATGAAAGGTTAATTGCTACTAAAAGGCCAGGGTGGACACCAATGTTTGCACTTTCTGCGCCAACTCGCATGCTATCAGGAAAGAGTACACGTGGCTGTGTGCTCGAGATGTGCCTGATGAAGACAAGAGATGTCCATGTGCCAAAGCTAACGCCACAGACCTAATCTCTGTGGAACCTGAGGTTACTCTAAACAGCACGCTGGCTTCTCTGTGGAGCAGGGAGGAGGGGTTGGACTTCCTTCCACTTGGACAACTATTTAGCTGTATAGCACGCTCTTCCCTTCCAAGGGCAATTAAAATAAAGGGATATAGTATGTGTAAAAGACAGGGAAACTGATGCAGTAGAGCTGCCTTACCTTCCGCTGCGGCAGCTGATGAGTTGAATGTATGTGGTGCTTGGGTCAGGCACACTAAGCAGAGGCAGGATATGATCAGAAATGCAATGCAAGGAAGAGTTTGCATGGGAATGTGCCCAGGATGTAGTGGTGAAAAAAAAATTAAAGAAAAAGCGGGTCATTATCCTAAACACCAAATATGAAATGGGTAAACTCCACTGACCCTCGATGACACTATTGGCTGTGCCTTTCTATGGCTTGAACATCATTTGATCACATGCAAGTGACACAGGTATACTGGGGCATTACATATACTAATACAAGGGAGGGCCCAAGCCAAAACTCAGGGTACAAACATACTGAAGGGATCAAAATCTGGATCCCATGTCTAGTTAATAAAGTCAAGCAAATATCAGTGAGATATTTTTCTTCTTTTCTCGGTCTTTGTGAGCTTTCTTTCTTCTGCCAGTTTCTGATGTGGTGTACATGCACAATGCTCCCACTGACTTACCAATTTACTAGCACACCTCTCATAGGCTGATACTGGAGGTATGCATGTACCCACTAATAGCGTTAGTACAGTAGTGGCATGTAGCCACTAATAGAATCAGAAGTCAAGCTGTTGGTTTTATGTGAAAGACATTTACCTAAACCGGTACTGAAAGCATCTGGATAACCCCTTCAGAGGCATTTCTAATGCCATAATCTCCCTGGAGCAAGAGGAAATAAGGAATGAGATAAGATTGTAAGTTCCCGGTTCCAATGGAACAGACAGTCTGGGTCAAACTTGATTTATTCTTTCTGTAGCAACTTCACAATTGTAACAAATACCATCTTTTGGCAGACATAGCAGCTTTCAGCAGGACCCAACTAAGCTTCTGGGTAAGAAGAAGCCTGTCACACCTCAGAATTTGGCACTCTGCTTGTATTTTTGAACATGTGTTATAGGAGCCCTTTGTACATTGTCACTTTATTAAAGTCTTTTGGGGGACAATTAAGGATAAGAGAGTTATTTCCCTGAGGAAAGGCAGGATGGGCCATGGAAGAATATTTTCTAATGGTACTACAAGGATATAGTTTGGGCATTATAAGCAACCAGAGCCCTCCATATTTGTTTGACCCGACACTTCTGTCCAGCACAGGCATTACTGCAGTAATTATTTGCAAGCATATCTGAAACAAGGCAGGCATTTCCTATTGCATACAAATGGGACACCTTTATCTAAATTACTATTTGAACAGGTATTTAAGAAAGGATGGTTAGGCAGGAACTAGTTGATTACAAAACACATTAGCTAAGGTCTAGGTTGAAGGTAGTCAAGAAAAGTTGCAAATTAGCAGTTAGCAATCTGGGAGTTTCTGAAGCTATGTCAGGTTACAGATGAGCAGGTGGGAGACATCTGTGTGCTCAAGAAGGTATAGTTTAGCAGTAGTCTCCATGTCCTTAGAGGAAAGTCAGACAAAGATCCTTATTTTAAAAACAGTCCTCTGGATGTGAGCACCTGGGGTGATATCTTCAGACATAGGAGAGCCACTGGCCAAGAATTATGTTGTTCCATATGAAAATATTTTCAGCACACATACTGAATGTGGTTTGTGCCACTCCTTATCCACAGAGTTACTCAGCAGAATTTTATATAACTCTTATTTCTTATTATTAGCGATATTGTGACCTCAAACTTTTAATCAATAACCAGGACCCCCTTGTGCTAGGCACTGTATATACACATAGTCATGCCCCAAAGATTTTACAATGAGTATAGCATGTAGATATACAATATTATTGTAGCCATGTTGGGCCCAGGATACTACAGAGCCAAGATGGGTGGGGTAATACCATTTATTGGATTAACTTCTATTGGTGACCTGAAAACGACCTATGTGTAAGCCTGAAAGCTTGCCTCTCTCCCCCACAGAAGTCTATCCAAAGAGACTACTTCACACACTATGTGTCTCTACAATATAGATAATTATTCCCAGTTAGTTGGAATTCACCAAAATAGGATATTACCACTGATTAGATTATTGACTGTTATTTGTGACTAATGGTGCAGTTCCAGATTTGTATTCCAAGACATAGATAGTGATTATCACTGGGTGGTTGTTTTTTTAATTTTGTTTATTTTAAGCAGTGTCACATCTGAATATTAACATACCATTATTAGTGGAATAGTATAGTATTTTAGGTCCCTTTGTCTAGGCTGTTTAATTCATTTATGCACATAAATTGAGAATATCTGAAGGTTTATTTCACGTACACTGCTGTAAGTCAATAGTAAGTGCACTGACTTCCATTGTAAATATGATATAACTATGCGTACAATCCAGCTCATACTTCTGTTTTGTCTTTAAAATGACACCATGAACTTTACAACCACAGAAATATTTCCCTTCAAATATTACAAATAACATCTAAGGCTGTTCTATTTGAAAGAGTGTTAAGAAAATACCTTTCATTTTTCCCCATTGTGTTTATTTAGTACATCTGATGAAACAGTCTATATAAGCAACCTCACTGTTTCACTAAAGTTTCCCCTGTGTTTGTGTAAGTCTGTCACCCAACCACAAGAGAAAGGAAAACATTTTAAAAATAGGAAGTATAGTTGTAAAACCACACTATCCACAGGAATAAGGAGCACATGCTGTATTTGAAGCTACTTTTAAATCATTGTTTAACCTGAAGTGGTGATAGAAATAATTATTTTCCAAGATATGCAAACTTGTGTATCTTATTTCAAATTTAGGGTGCTGTGTAGACACACTAAGTGTTCATGTATTATAAAGCAAGATTATGAATTGCTTTTTCCACTGTTGATTTGATGCAGTCACACTTTCCCCTTGTTGCTACACAGCAGAAAGCCATTCTTGCACCGAAAACCTCCAACATAAAGAAAATAATTATTCATGTCCAGCAGAAGAGGGAGTTCTAGCTATAGACTGCAGATACAAAAGAATGTGAAAACAGCATTATTAGAGCAGGCAAAGTTAACCATAAGTTTGGTTTGATTTCTTACTTGAAGAGCACAGAAAACAGCTCCTTTTTTAGCAGCCTCCACTATGACTTACTTACATATTAAAATGTGTTTTACAAGAATAAATAGGAGGAAAGAAATAGTGACTTCTGATTCTTCATGTGTCAATGTGGGGAAGATTTAGGTCTTTGAAAAAGACTGTCTCATTCCAAAATAATTTTAATTAAAACATAATGTGAATAATTCAAAAGGAACAAATTATCAAAATTCCTCACCATATGAAAAAGAAGCTTCACATTTAGTTTCCTTACACTTACCAAATTTTATCTCTGGAAAAACATGAAAATTAGCATGTTAGAGAGACATATGAGTTACTGAAGGAAGAATTAGTATACAACTTTGAATACTTTGGAGAAAAACATTTGTTGGGAAACAAGAAACTCTGTAATACATACTCAACATCAATTGTAGTTTGAGAGAAGATAATTTCAACATTGCTAAGTGGTGGTGCTAGACTAGCAGTTAATGCAATGTCATAATATGTTAACTGTAGAGGAACTATACCTTGTTTCTGGAAATTGTCAACATCAGCTTGTACAATAACTAGTAGCATTTGGTGCTCTGTGTAGTGTTGCTCATGTCTAATTGAGTAACACAGTGTAAAGCATTTGATGTGCACCAGACACTGTCTCTTAATTAGGATCCAGTACAAAAGACTATGGGTCAAATTTTACTTTCATTTTTATAGGTACAGCTCTCCTTGATTTCAGTAGAAGTTGTACCTGTGTAACTGAGAATCAATACTTGGCCCTACATGTTTCTGCACATTTTCAATATAAATTACTATATTACATGCAGCAACAAAGAATTATAAATATATGCTAGCAAAATTAATTTATTTAGAAGTTGAATCTAATTTTATTTATAGCTCCAGTACAACCATCTTTGGTAGAAATATTTATGTTATCTGTACTTCTGGTCTGCTAGCGTCTACTGCAATCATAAACACTGTTGAAAAATTATTTGCAGTTAGCAGGGTTTAAACTACCTATTATATCATCAGCTAGTGCCTGTAAACTTTGGTGCTGGCTGATAAAGTTTTCTCAATGGAATAAATATATATTTGACTTTCAAAATCTTTGCTGAGTTACATATGGGGAAGGGAGACAAATAAGGGAACAGGAAAATGCTACCTGCTTATGGGCTAGATCCTCAGCTGAATCTATACTACAAGCCTCTTCCTCAAGAGGAAATGCAAATGGAGCACTCTCATTTGCATTTCCTCTTTGGATCCCTCTTGCGCAAGAGTTTTTTGCGCAAAAAAGAGCTGTGTAGATGGCTCCTTTTTGCACAAAAAAACCTTTTGCGCAAGAGCCGTTCTTCATCAAAAAATGAAATACAATGCTTCACACCAGATGGGGATCCAGCCCATATGTTTGGAGCCCCTTTTAAATGAATTATCACTCAATTATTGAACTTATTGAAATATTACAATTGAATTCTGCCATAGTTAATATATACTCGTTAGCTTCAATGACTATATTCATTATACATAGCGGGTTCAGTGAAAAACGTCTGCTGTGAATTTTAATCATTAAGTACAGGTCTCAGCTGGAGGGAGAATAAAGGACTTGATAGACCACTATTTTGATCCATAACATTTTGACCATTGTTTGATCGCCATAGTGGTAAAAAATACATATAGTTCTACATGAATGCCTTAAGCTTCTATGCGGCTGAAAATTAACATGTTTAGTTGAAAATTAAGGAACGGACCCTTTAATTTGACTTGATGAAATATAACATCTATATATGCCTTTAATATCTCAGTCCATCCTAGTAAACCGGGGATAAAATTGAAGTAAATCTCTTATCCTGCAGCAGGATAGAACGCACTAGAACAGAAAACTAATACTGAAAAACAATACTTTCAACTCAAAATTACTTAAATCTACCGTCTATATTAATGCACATGAATGAAACTATCTCAAAGTAATAAATCAGTGTAACTGAACTTTTTTTTACACTCATTAGGACATCTCTTCTGTTTTAAACTGACAAGTGGCACTAAGTAGCATTGGAAATCACATGACTGTTTCTAATGGAAAACAGTAATAAAAGATGACTATTCCACCAAATTATAATGAAGACAGATAACAGAATGCATTATAAAACAAAGGTTACAGATAGAGACTGAGACTTGTAGAGGTAATGACTTTTAATTGGTTTGAGTTTATCACATTTTCAGAGGTACAGCAGAACCAACAGAAAGGATTAGAATTATTTCCACATTTCATTATTTGACATAATGAGAAAACAGAGGGAGGTCCACAACTCTGATGCGTATGGTAAGCCACAGGAGATGTTTAACATGTCAGGTTCTGGTAGTCTACGGTTCTGAGACAAAAATGCATTTGCTCCATTATAATGCAGCAAAGTGTAATCACTTGAAAAAAATGCCAGATCATGAAGTTTTGTTTGGCAAGGGCACTAGGAATAAAATAGGAGTTTAACCACTTGCTGTTACCACAGTACTTACCCATGAGTACTGATATCTTTCCTTTTAGGAGTTGAGTAAGTCTCACTCTAAATTCCAAGGAGTTAATGGAAATTAATGGTCAAGGCTCAGCAATCTGAGTAAGTTAATGATCTAGTTACCCCAACAACAAAATGTGTTTCCATTTGCACACATAGATGAGATTCTCTTCTCACTTACACCGGAGTGCAATTCCACTGATGCCTTTGGAAGGGCACCACAGAAACTTACACAGGAATTTGGCCCATACCACCTGACTCACAAAAGTCCATGCAAGTCACATGTTCAAACCAATCTGGAAGCAAGATAGAAAATGTTACAAGTACTAACATCATGTAGAGCTCACTGTTTTCTAATGAAGGTATTAATTTTGTATAGTTCAGGTGAAAAGTTTTATACAAATAAGTGTGTGGTAAAAGGGATGAGAACAAGGAAACAGAGCCCCTAATTAATGAGGCAGAAAGTGCCAGGAATAAGGGGACAAAAGGATAGAAGAAAGCCTGAAAGCAGAGGGTGGGGAAAGATACAGACGGATTATTAAGAACGAGAGTAGTACAGGTAGAGTATGGCCATGCAAAACAGGAGGTAATGAGATCTGAGGTAAGGATTACCAGAGAAGGCCCCAGGCACACGGAAGTTTCGCTGACAGCAGCAGGGGCTATGAGAGTGTGTGAAATGTGTTCTGTGGGTTGGAATTTAGACTTATGAGACTTACTATTTCTTCATTAATATTTAGAAAACAAACTTCTTATGGAAATATAGAAAAACTGACAGTAAAAATGCATATTCACCCATGATTCTATCCTAATTCTACATAGGTTCTGCATACCACAGTAGCTGAGGTTCTTCCAGTAGTGAACTATGTGAACTCATTGCCATGATTATAAAATATGTGGATTTGGCGGGGAGGTTATTTGGGGGATTTTAATGGTTGATATATTATTATTGTTATAGTTATTGCTATTGGTGTTGTTAATTACTTATTAATTATTATTATTATATCCCTAGAGTTGGATCGAGGCAAAATAAACCATAAGACAACTACCAGTCTGCGTAGTATACCTTTTATCTGTCTATAGGGAGATTCTGCAAGTATCTACTAGATGCTGCAGGATTTAGAGCTCTCTTAGGGCATATCTACACTGGGGAGTTATTTCAAAATAACTCCCCTTATTTTGAAATAACAAGATGAGCATCTACACTGCCAAGCCTGTTATTTCAAAATAATGGGCTTTTTAATTCGAAATAATAACTCCTGCTTGTTAAGAGAGGAATAAGCTTATTTCAAAATAGTTATTTCAGGAGTTAATATTTTGAAATAACTAATTTTGAAAAAACCTGGGAATATAGACATAGACTTAGACACATAGCAACCATAATCTTCTACCTACCTCTGTGTGTATGGAAAGACATGCTTGCCATCTCACACATACCTGTTTGTGCAATATACCCACACATTTCAGTAAAGTGTTAATAGTGCACAATGTTTACTTGGGATAAATTAGCTACGACACAATGGAAACCGAAGCTGCTGTACAACCAAAGAGACAGCTCTTTAATTATGTTATTACAGTGAGAGAGTGTTAATTATATTTGGGTGTCACTGTGATACAATGTAGTTAAGTCCTTGAAACCCTAATAGAAACAGCGGTAACCAATACACTAATCAGAAAAAGTACCAAATAATTCATCATATAATGCCATCCTCTGGAAAAGCACCAGGTCCTGGCAAGAATACTTTCCAACATTCATTTTGTAGAGGAAATTCAAACTCGCAATTTTTCCTGTAAGTTCTAGCTACTTCTCAGCAGACGGCACTATAACCTTATCTCTGCAAGGTCATAACAATAATAAACAGAACATACTTAGCTGATTGGAAAAGTCATGAATATTAAGAAGATACTATCCTTCATACTACACATGGGGATACATTCTGTGTCTTACGATAGTATATTAAGTGTATTTACACAGGTTGGACCTCCCTGGTCCAGTACCCTGGGGATCTACCTATCCCAAACAAGGGAGTTTGCCCCATCAGGAGAGGGGCAGCCAGCCTGCCGGCCCCACGGACTGCCAGACCAGCTCCGCTCTCACCCGCAGGCAACCTCTGCCATGGGGACTCTCTAGTCCAATTCAGGGGCTCTCTGGTCCAGCAACATTGATGTTGCCAGACCAGAGAATCCTGCACCAGAGAGGTTCACCTGGTATATGGTTTCATATAGCTCATAAAGTCTTAGTCTTGATTCTAGGAAACGTATTCAAAGACCTATGGCAGTTAACTAATTCCCACTGACTTCCAGTGGCAGTTAGGCACCATGGGTATGTCTAGACTACATGCCTCTGGCGGCAGAGGCATGTAGATTAGGCTACCCAGCATAGGAAAATTAAGCAACAATTTAAATAATCGCTGCTTCATTTAAATTAAAATGGCTGCCACGCTGAATCGATCAGCTCTTTATTGGCTCAGCGCACTAGTCTGAACGCTCCGCGGTCGACATCAAAGGCATTTGTCGACTGCCCCGGTAAACCTCATCCCATGAGGCATCGTGGGGCGGTCGACAAATGCCTTTTATGTCGATCGCGGAGCGTCCAGACTAGCGCGCTGAACCGACAAACACCTGATCGGCTCAGTGTGGCAGCCATTTTAATTTAAATGAAGTGGCGATTATTTAAATCACCGCTTCATTTTCCTATGCCGGGTAGCCTAATCTACATGCCTCTGGCAACAGAGGCACGTAGTCTAGACATACTCTCAGTTACCATTCATGCCTTTCTGACTTAGAAGCAACACGGCTGTGTCTACATTGGCACCCCTTTCCGGAAAAGGGATGCTAATGAGACGAGTCGGAATTGCAAATCCGTGGGGGATTTAAATATCCCCCGCGGCATTTGCATTTACATGGCTGCCGCTTGTTTCCGGCTTGGGGATAAGCTGGAGAAAAGCGCCAGTCTAGACGCGATTCTCCGGAAAATAAGCCCTTTTCCGGACGATTCCTTATTCCTACTTTCAAAGGGCTTATTTTCCGGAGAATCGCGTCTAGACTGGCGCTTTTCTCCGGCTTATCCCCAAGCCGGAAAACAGCAGCAGCCATGTAAATGCAAATGCCACGGGGGATATTTAAATCCCCCGTGGATTTGCAATTCCGACTCATCACATTAACATCCCTTTTCCGGAAAGGGGTGCCAATGTAGACGTAGCCAAGGTGTCTCCTCTCATCAAAGAATCTGAAGCCCCAACACAAGCCATTGGCTCCTTTATCACAGATTCTTCAAATGCCACAGATGACAAGAAAGATTCCACTTGCAGGGAGAAAGGTGGGAGTCACATGCACCTATATTCTCAAGGAAGCTGTGCCTCTGGCTGACACCCAGAAACTAGATCAAGTTACAACCTGTCTCAGGTTTCCAATTTTGAAGGGGAGCATAACACTATTTAAGATTCATCTACATATAAGCTGGGGTAGAGTCCAGCTCGGAGAGCCATAATTTGTAGCTACAGTAGTGTGACTGGTGGGAATGGTATCTACCTTAAGTACATGCCCTTCTACAATACTAGGTACCCACTTAAGGTGACTAGTCTCTCCCACTACTCACATTGCTACAGAGCACTAGCTTGATGAGAGCTAGTGCAGATACATCTCCTTGAGCTGGGAACCACTCTAAACTCAAAACTTAGGAAACGTTATCAGCCAGCACCCTTAGCACAAAATGTAGATATACCCTTAGTTTTCCTTGGATGGGTATTGTGAGGATTAACATCTCTCTTATGCTCTGTAGATGTAAACAGCATGGTATGTAAGTCCCAAGTATTACTATACTAGCGATGGTCCATTTCACATAAGAGCGACTCTTGTTCGGTTTATGTCCTAGAGCTTGATTCTGATCACTCATGGTCCAGTGTAAATCAAGAACAACCCCACTGAAATCAATAGTATGAATCCAAAATCAGTGTGAATTCTGTGGTGTAATAGTTAACAAATCTGATTTATTTTGACTTACAAAATGAGATGGCAGTAGGCAAGGTGGCTAGTTTATTGTACATGGCTTTCAAGACAAAGTTTGAAATATTTTATGGCTATTAATTGTAAAGAAAGCTAACTGCTAATGAAGTTTATTCCATTCTTTGTTTCAGGCCAGCTACACTTTTTATCAAGCTGTTGATTTTGGAGAAACCAAGAGATCCTTGTGAGTTGCTAGGTGGGAGTAATAAATGAGCATTTTGAAGGCTTCTGATTCATTGCTATACTTGGAAGTTCATCTGATAAACAAGATTTTTTTCAGACACACTGGATGATCTTCATGAGTTCTATTGTTATTCACGTGCAGTTTGACATATGACACCTAATATAATGTTAAGAACTTTAGTGGACCAAATTGAGCCCTGACATTATCAGATGCACTCCATTATAGAAATTGGCTTATAACGTGCTTTCTGTCCCAAAGAATCTCAAACTGAGATGGGTATTATGTAGAGTACTCTATTAGAGTCT
This sequence comes from Pelodiscus sinensis, assembly GCF_052426305.1. Taxonomy (NCBI): domain Eukaryota; kingdom Metazoa; phylum Chordata; order Testudines; family Trionychidae; genus Pelodiscus; species Pelodiscus sinensis. The sequence goes on along the minus strand of NC_143061.1, from coordinate 18,078,048 downwards.
GAATGCTACTGCAAACTAATCTTATTAAAATATTATATTTAAATACTCTTTATGGGGGAGGGAGAGAGAGAGAGAGAAAGAGAGATTGTAAAAATACATTGTTTTGCTCATATTAAAAAATTCTCACTACCATTTTTACTGTGAGGCTCTGCTTCCTCCATGCACTAGAACCTGGTTGTATTGATCAGTGCAGGTAGCAAAGTCTTGAGATTAAAATGAGAGAGACAAGGTAAGATTGACCAACACTTTAAAAAAAGACACTTTTTCAGTTGCTTATAACATTGCCAAATGTAACTAAAATTTTCTATAAGGTGTGTATGTGTGTGTGTGTGTACCTTGGGGGGGTGTCTTGTCTCAGTTCAGGGGCTGGACTTTATGTCACGAAGGCCATTCCAGCCCTACATTTCTCTGAGTCTATAAAAAAAGGCCAATACTTTTGCTTCCACCCAGTCAGCATTTGTACAAGTAAAGATTGCAGAATTAGCCTCATGTCATTGTTGGTCCAGCTACACTAGCTGTAACAGTGGCACCATCCAAATAAATACAATTTGTTGTTTCAAGTGTGAATCCCAGCAACTTCTTTAACAGGAGCATTTGGTAGCTGACAGGGCTATGGGTGTTTTAAATCATAAGGGCAGCTACTCTATTCTGGTTTTCGTGTGTTTGTGTGTGAAGTTCTTTGTCATTTCAGACCCACCTGTCTGAGAACATAGAAATCAAAACCAGGAGTAACTCTCGAATTTCACCTCAATTTAATCCATCACGGAAAGTGCACTGTATAAGAAAAACCACCAGGACATTTAAACAAAGTGACACAGATCATCAGCAGATCAACTGAAAATGACAGCTCAATCAAACAAACGTATGTTGAGAATTTCCACAGGGAAGCTCTAGCTGCAGCCAAACCAAATTTGTTTAGTATACATAAGTTAGCTGCTTAGAAACATTCAGTATGCTGCTAGCCAGATGATGGCTTGCCTAGATAAACATCTATTTAACCAAATATCCCCATCCATGAAAGTGTTAGCAGAGTTTTGATGCATTCTCCTGGTTCCTTAAAAATATTCTATCACTCAAGTACCAACCCACCCATATGGTATCTATGTAAAAATAACTAAACACTCCTTTTAAAAATCACTATGAGCACTAAAAGAGAGCAAAAACTCTATAAACCTGATGGAGTGCTACTGTCAACCAATAAATTCACTAAGCGGCATTATAGTGGCTTGCAAATTACGAGCTTAGGAAGCACTAGAGAAAAGTGAACATCCTATGCCATATATCAAATACAGGGAGTGTGGGATTTGTCTGTTTTCTCTTTTAGGCACAGTTCCCCCCAGATTAGGTACCTAAATAAAAGTGGCCCAAAATACAGGGATGCTGAAGTCAATTCAAAATCACTAATTCACTGAAGTCAATTCAAAATCTGGAAATCCTAGCTTCACTGAAATCAATGGCAAAATACCCACTGGCTTCAGTGGGGCCAGGATTCATCCTAGGAACCTAAATATGGACAAGAGCAGAGAAACTGATCTGTACCACCATTTTATATTGCAGCATACATTATAATAATGCACATTTCAGGGAAGGTTCAGGGGAAGGTTCTACTTTACCTTTTATTTCTGGTTTGATAAAATAAACTGCTTTTTTTAAAAAAATTCAAGCTAGTAAGCATTTTATATCTGCTCTTCAAACATTTGTCAAACAAGAGAGTGACACTGAAGTATCTTTTGTAGTGGACATCTGTATACTGTTTAACTTCCACAGGGAGAATATTTACAGGAAAACAAATGCAGCAAATTGGAACACATGCCCTGCTCACTCCTCTTCTCACGTTCACATGACAATCAGAGCTCTGTGTGTTTATAAGTTGAAGGGTTTGGGCTGTGGAATATTTCTTAAACACGTGACACACCAGAGGTGGATAGTGAAATATCTGACCACCTCAACAGCCTGTACCTAACATAAATGCTGCTTGGAGAAGAGTGGTCCAAAAATATTAACGAGCTGAGGATTCATTTGTAACAATAATTTTGACTCCAGCACTCAGTGCTGTTGCTCTGGCAAAATGAAGAATCCCATCCCCTACCATCTCCATCACAACATGAAGGGTCAGCCTGTCTCTGCCTCGGGTGCAGTATGAGATGATGCAAACAGCTTCCATTGTCCATCTCCCTTGTGCATCACATAAAAAGGAACAAAGATAATGTCAGACCCTTGTTCTTTTGAGAAGGCAGAGACTGTTCTCTCTATGCATTCCCACAGAGTAGGCCCTGAAAGGTGTAGGAATGAATGGAGATGCAACCCTCCTGAAGCCCCCTCTAAACCAGAGGTGAGCAACCTGTGGCCTATGAGGTGCATGCAGCCCTTCAGGGTTCTATGTGTGGCCCAAGAGTCGTTTTGTTTACCGTTGCCCACACTTATGATTGCTGGTTTCTGTCTGCATTGGGTTTTTTTCTTTTCCTACCAGCATTACTAAAGTAACATGCATATAAAGCAAGGGTACGTGAAGTGAAGTGCATGCTGATTGCACACTACATTGACTGTGAAAGCCGTGGGCTCCCTCTGCATCCAATCAAAGCACTGCTACAATTCACTCAGCACATCCTGCAAATTCTAGACACACAAGCGCAGTTGGCAAAACTACTCTATCCCGGGAGACCATTTTGGTTATGACAATCTTGTGGTCCATGTAGATGAAGAAGGGACACTGCTGCAGCCCTCTTATTAGCCTAGGTTGCCCATCGCTGCTCTAGACTCATACAATTGAAGTCTGTAGGTAAATGACAAACTTCCTGAACGATGTTGATGGGGAGCCTAATTCTGGTCTCCCTTACATTTATGAATCAGATGTCATTCCAGTGAAGGTAACAGAACGTCAGTGGAGTGAAGCTGGCATGAGAGGAGATTCAGACCTTAATGATGAGCAATACAGATTTTTAAAAGCCTGATTCTTTGCTGAACTAGTGCGAGATTGAAGAGCATTAGTGATGTGCACATCAAAGGTTAATATCCTGTAGTCCTATTGCCATGTGCAATGAATTATCAGTGTTGCAGTTTATGGTGTTGCTAACTTTCATAATTTTATCATTAGTCCCACAATATTTGCTGCATATCTTAAAGCCCCAGATGCTGGAGGCTTGGAAACCAGGAATGTCAGCTTTCATTTTAAAAAAATGAAATGTTTAGTCCTTTAGTTGTGAAAAAATAGCTTGGAAACGTGAACCCCAAGAGTTCGTACACCAGAAGGCAAATAAAAAGATTGTAAATGTTTTTTCAATGCCTCATGATGGTTTTAGCCAGTGATGTTATTTTTGGGAGCTTGACTCATGATTTTTGCATGTTTGGGGTTGACGATATTATCATTATTATTTCATTTATAAAACATCTCCTCCCTGTCACATCACTACGGGTGCATCTACCCAGCAACATTATTTTGGAATAACATCCATTATTCTGAAATAACTATGTGAGCATCTACACAACAATTTCATTATTTCGAAATTATTTCAAAATAATGGGTGGCTTAGTTCAGCATTGGTAAACCTCATTCTCTTCTGAAATAGCTATTTTGAAATAGTGGCTTTTTAGACAAGGCAGCTGCAATTATTTTGAAATAAGGGGCCTCCAGCCCTTCCCATGATGCCCTGCTGGCCACTCTGCCTACACTCAGCCAAACTCTCTAGTCCCTGCTTCCCTTGGAGCCCTTAAAGCAACAGCCTCAGGAGAAAGGGCTTGTGGCAGACAGGAGGCCCTGACAGCCCTGAGCCACTCAGAAGCTTCCACTGCTTCCCTTGGGGCCACAATGAGCCAGTCTTCTGCTCCCACTCAGCCCTCCACTGCTCCTAGGGAGCTGCAGACACCTCCCAGGAGCCTGCCTGGGGCCAAAGGAGGTATGTGCCTTCCTGGTCTGGTGCGGAGATCCTGGGCCACACTGAGGCTATGTCTAGACTGCAGGCTTCTTTCGAAAGATGCTCTTTCGAAAGCATCTTTTGAAAGAGCATCTTTCGAAAGATCGCATCTAGACTGCACGCGGATCTTTCAAAAGAAAAATCCGCTTTTTCGAAAGAGAGCACCCAGCGAGTCTGGATGCTCTCTTTCGAAGACGGCCTCTTTACATTGAAGAACGCCTTCCTTCGAAAGAGGAACTTTCGAAGGAAGGCGTTCTTCCTCGTGAAACGAGGTTTACCGCCATCGAAAGAAAAGCCGCGTTCTTTCGAAATAATTTTGAAAGAACGCGGCTTGAGTCTGGACGCAGGGGAAGTTTTTTCGGGAAAAGGCTACTTTTCCCGAAAAAAACCCTGAGTCTGGACACGGCCTGAGGTCTGGAAAGAGAAAGCAAACCACCAGGATCTCTACGCCAGATGCAGGAAAGCAGATGTCTTTGGCTGCAAAGCCAAGAGCCTAGCAAACAAAGGTTATATCCACACACAGGGGTAGGGGCAGATGAAAGTCAAAAAGCTCCACCAGGCATATGCCAGGGATCAAGAGCACAGCTCCCACTCCGGGGTAGAACTCCACACCTGCCCCTACTATGCAGGCCTGGACCACATCCTAGGGGGCGGGACAGTCTCTCCCCCGACCAGACTGGACTCAGGGACAGAGCCAGTGAGGAGGAGGAGAACAAGGAGGAGGAACTGGACAAGGTGAGCGCTGTCACCATGGAGACCCTGTAGCCGGTACCCCATGCACTAGATGTGTCCCAGGCATCATCCAAGGCCAGAGAAGCCACATCAGGTGAGTACCATCACGTTCCCTACACTCACAGGGTGGAGGGGGTGGGAGGCGAGGGGCTGGGGCATGCTCCTCACCCAGCCTTTGCACCCTGGGGATTGCGCAGCAGCCTGTGCATGTCGAAGCATGTGCAGCATCACTCTGGGGCACACATCCCCAACAGGATGCACCAGAGGACCCTTGTGCTACTGGCCACAGGGTGTCTGGAGAGTCCTGCCATACTCGTGACACTCTCCCTCTGCCATACTCCCGACACCGGGGTGGGACACACTCCTTTCACAAACCATCACTAGAAGGAGGCTGGGGGCATGGAGAAACATCCTCAGCAGTGCCGCTCACAGCACATGGCCATGCCCACATTCTTGGGGCAGCATCCACTTCTGGGGACAGTGCAGCAAGATGTAGGAGCATTTGCCACTCACACCCACCTCCCCCCAACACCCTGTTCCCCCTCTTTTCCAGCAAGCAGTTCTCTCTCTGAGGGACGTCTTCACTGCTGGACCCATCATGCGCATGGCACGGAGGGAAGCCCAGCTGCCCTGTGGCCCCCCTCCGCCCACAGGCTCCCAGTCTTGCCAGCACCTTCACATGCCTGCTTGTCCCCAGGATGTGGGAGTAGTGAGGCTCCCCCCTTGGACATCTGCACCCCTGCAGGCAAGGACCCACTGGCTAGAGTACACATGGCCTTGCTCCAAGAACATCACCATCATCTGAGCCAAAAACTCGCTCTCAGCTCAGAGATGAGGGCTTGGCTTCAGGCAGTGTCCCCTAGGAAGACTGACCATCTCTATTTTCCACAGCAAGATTAGTTGTGAGAGGGGGGCGGTCGACACCACTCAGGTCATCTTCCCAAACCCGAGGGACCCGCAGCCACCGGAGACACATGGATGAGTTCAACAGGGAGCACCTCGCAGCACCGCAATCCATGGAGCTTTTTCCAAAACAAACTGTCTTTTTTATTGTCTCTTCAAGGGAAGGGGGTACAGGAGGGAGAGAGGGGTGTGGGAGCAAAGGCAGAGAGGGATGATGCACAGCCCCCTAGTGGGGAGGCCAAGGGGAGAATGTTACTGGGGTCCTTGTGAGAAACTCTCCCTCAGGGCCTCCCAGATGCGCACGGCCCCTTGATGGGCCTGCCGGATAGCAGCTGTGCATGGCTGCTTGAAGGCTCTGCCAATGCGGTCAGGCTCTACGTCCCACCCAGGGAGGAATGCCTCCCCCTTCCTCTCACCAATATTGTGAAGGACACAGCACACGGTCGCCCCGTGTGAGATGTTCCACTCCCTGATGTCCATCCGGATGAGGCGGCATCTGAACTGCACCTTCAGACACCCAAAGGCGCCCTCCACCACCATGTGGGGCCTGCTTAGCCTGGCGTTGAACCGTTCCCTGGAGTGGTCAAGGTGGCCAGTGGAGGGCTTCATGAACCCAGGGCAAGAGAGGGTAGGCTGCACCCCCCACCGTGCACATCAGCATGTCCTCATCCCCAAACCTGATGGTGCAGCTGGTAAAAAAAGTTCCAACATGCAGCTTCTAGAAGACACTCAAGTTGCGGAAGATGCAGGCATCATGCACCTTCCCTGACCACCCGATGTATATGTCGGTAAACTGGCCCCAGTGGTCCATGATGGCCTGCAGGACCGTCAAGAAGTACCCCTTCCGGTTGATGTAGATGGAAGCCCAGTGGTCGGGGTCCCAGATGGGGATGTGGGTGCCATAAATAGCCCCCAGTCCCCCTCAGTTGAGGACGCCCAAGTTGGCAAAGCTGGCAATGATGGCATCCACATCGCCGAGGTTGATGACCCTGTCCAGCAAGATGATGTTGATGGCCATACCACCTGTAGAAGGAGACAGACAAACAAACAAACAGAATCACAGGGGTGCCAGGGTCCTCAGAAGATCAAGCCCAATCCCTCCTTCCCTCCAAACACACCAGGATCTTCACCCCTCTTACCTGATCCCTCATCAGGGCTTTATGAAGGCAGGACTGGAAAACCTCCCAGGGAGGAGAGTTACATCACCATCCCCAAAATTCCCCCTTTCCCTAGGAAATCCCATTCCAGCAGTCCGCCACCCTCCTGGGACAATAGCCTGAGAGCCTCATACCTGCATACCCTGACAGTTGATCTCTCCACACTGAACTGGTTCCCGATGGATCAGTAGCTTTCCAATGTAGTAAGCTTCCATTTGGGAGATGGCTACTCGCTTCTGGAGAGGGGTGACAGGTCTCATGTGAGTGTCCCATCACTTGAGGGCAGGGGTGAGCCACTTACACAGTTCCAGACACGTGTCCTTCCTCATCAGGAAATTCTGTAGCCATCGCTGGTTGTCGCACTGCGCCATGACGAGCTGGTCTCACCAGTCAGCATTGGTATCCAGACGCCAGAAGCAGAGGTGCACAGTGTGCATGGGAGGGCGGGCAGGATCCAGCAGCATAAGCCATACCCACAGAGAGGCGAGGAGGGTCTCCAAAATGATCAGAGGGTTGGGTTCCTGCAGGGCCTAGGAGGCAGCCTGCAGAAAGTGCTGCATGAGGTGCAGCACAAGCTGCAATAGCTGTCAACTGCCCAGAGGCAGCTTCGGCTCCACAGCTGGATAGCTGAGGTGTCCACAAGGGCAACCACGGCAGGCTAAAGAAAGGCTTTGCTGTCCCTCAAGGAGGTAGACAAAGGAAAAAAGCCTGAGACACTGATGTACAAGGGGGATCCTTTTAGGCAAGAGCCTCAGATAGACAGTAACTGCTGTCCTGATGCCCTGCCTGAAATGTGATTTAGCATCCAATCAGTGCGGATACTCTATTTTGAAATAGCTCAGTGCTATTTCGATGAGCTTTTGGCATGTAGACGTGCTATTTCAAAGTAAGCTATTTTGGAATATTTCTTCCAGAATAGCTTATTCCAAAATAAATGTGCAGTGTAGACGTAGCCTAAGAATGATGTCCATTGATTTCTAATAAACAGAATGAAAATGCCAATGTGATCAAAGTTAAACTACACTAAAAATCAAAGATGGTCCAGAGTCCCAAAGTCAGAAGCTAGACCTAAACCTGATTTTTGCCAAAGTTCAGGATGAGGAAAATGGTGTTTGGATCCAAGACTCAAGTTTTGGCCTCTTTCCATTAAAAATTAGAAAAACAAACCTTGGACATACGTCACTGGAGGAAAGAGAGAGGGGAATACTGTGAAGGAAATCTATGATCAACATTAAGCAGTGTGTATAAGATGCAGGCTAGTGTCCATGTCCTCCGCAGCACATAGAGTCATGCAATATGTGGCCACCCTTGCCTGATAAAAGATTTCCGGTAAGCATTCTCTTTTTTAACGCAGGGAATTTTCACATATCTGGCAACAAAGAACTGCCTTTCCACATGCTGCTGTTTCCCAGAGCACAAAAGAGTCACCTGATGACACGATGCAGGCATCACAACATTCAAAGGAGGTATTGTTTTTTAGTATACATAACCATTTTTTTCCTTTCCCCTGCCACCTTAGTTGAAAATAACAAAAAACAAAACAGACCAAAGACACAAGCACAATGGGGACTATCTCAACAACAAGTGATTGTAAAAATTAAACCACCAAAAAAAAGGAAACTGTACTTGCAAAGAAACCAACCAAAACAACCCTAAAGTAAATAGGAAAGGCAACCCAAACAACTAAACCCAGGAATCCAGAACAACGAAATCAAGGATCTGTTAGGAATTCCTTGCTTGTTCTTCTGGAGCTTCTGAGTATGTTCAAAGCGTGTCATGGCAGATGTTAAACCACAAAGTCTGCAACCCAGCTTGGAAGATCTGTGTATCAGCCTTGGCTTCTACTTTTTTCTTTCTAATGGATCCTTTCCCTTTTCACACAGCCAGTGATGAGTTGTATTTACTAATTCCCCAAGCATCACACACTTTGATTTTGCTGGGGAGGGTGGAGTAGAAGCAGGACTGCTGATTTGCCAAGACATTTTTTAAATAAAAAAAATCATGGAGCAATCATGGTAAATTTCGTAGAAGTCCCAGCTTCAGAAGGAAATGGGATGTAAAGACAAGTGAGCTCCATTTGCAGTGAAGGGCCACATGTAGGATGGGCAGATCCAACCTCTGGGGGGGGCTCAACCAGAGAGCAAGACCACCCCTCATTTACCCTGCAGCAATGGCTCTTGTCCCATGGGGCTGGGCCCAGCTCCCCACTCTGAGCACTTCAACCTGGCACCATTCAGGTTTGGCCCAACTGCCGCTTTGTCATTACCTCAAAGCCCAAAGATATGGTAAATAACAGCTCTTACAAAGGCACAAAAGTAGGGTTGCCAGATACTTTCACAAAAATTCCAAACATGTCGGAGAAAAAAATTGGTTGAGCCAAAAAAAACAAAAAAACCCACAAACTACAGGCAACCGAACTTGTTGAGCAAAACAAATAAAAAAATAAAAAAAGGTTTCTGTGCTCCCCACTCTCCCCCCGCCCCCGCCAAAATGTACCTGCCAGCTCTCCATCTGACAAAAATAGAAAATATCAGACATTTTACATGTCTGGTATTTTCTGGGTTTTTTTTTTTTACCAGACAAGGACCACAAATACCAGACTGTCCGGGCGAAAACAGGACACCTGGCAACCCTACACAAAAGGCCAGATAGTGAACCACTTACTCAAACAGGCAGCTCCTCTGTAGTCAACAGAGCTACTTGCGAGTAAAACGATTTGGTTCTTAATATGTTACATGCACCAGTGTAATGAATAAAACACAGCTTGGTCAATGGCAATCTGATTCCCCAATTATTCTAGCATGAATCCATGCAGGATGACATATGGTTACTTATTCAAAGAAGGCCCTTCTCTTTTTTTGCCTTAGAGGGGCCCAATTTTCAGAGGTGCTGATAACCAACACTCTAAATCTAAACCATTGTGGGTTGTGTGAGATCAGCACACTGAAAACCATGGTTGGTGTTTGATATTACACCTCCAAAAATCAGGACTATATTTTAAATGGTGGGCCTAAAATTTTGTGACTCTGCAATTTTCATAGCTCAATTATTCTTAATGTAATGCCAATTGACATTACAATAGAGCTGTAAATGATTGCTCTGATTAAGAAATAACTACAAAGCCCAGTCTGTATGAAGAGTTGAACATGGTAGATGCTAACAGGCTTAAGCAGAGACCCATTTATGAAGATACCTATGAGTTAAACAATATTGTTTGGAAGAAAATCCTGCCCGTAACCATGATCTACAGACAGAGATCAGCAAAAAATCAAAGCACAGGATACAGTAGGATTTCCACCCCATTCCTGAGGCTCACAAATCTGCCAATATTTTGCACGTAAACCAGGGGATCTTCAAAAGAGCAGATTTTTGTCCCCAAGAAAGTGTAAAACAATCACTACAAAGGATAATAATGAAAAATCTCTCTTCCTGAACAAACACACCACAAATATAAAGCATAAAGATTTTTTTAAGGGGAACAAAAACTTCCCAAATAATGGAATAAAGGAAGTTTTCACAGGCAAATTAATTACCTTGAAGCACTTTCACACTCCATCATAACAACAAATAATATTCCATATATTCACCTAAACAACAGTTCACAGACAGAAATATAATGTACACAAATTAAGGCACAGGTACAAAATGGCCAATACAAAAGATAAACCAACACTTTTGACCCTGCAGGCTTTTCTTCCTCTTCCCCACAGCTGCAGAACCACTCAGGTTTGGCCAGGTTGTCCCTCTGTCATGACCCCATAATCTTCATGTCTGGACCTTTTTGAAACACCAGGCCCTGGGGGCAATTGCCCCCTTTTTGCCCCCTATCAGTGAGCCTGAATGTGTGCAATTCCTTCTGACACAAGGTGTAGCAAAAGATTCACTATAAGCCCAATGAACACTAAATGCTTCATTTACAATTTTACGTGAAGATTTTTACGGGATATTCTTACTGCCTAATATTTATTGGATCAGACTCTCCTCTCTGGTACATCCAGTATAAACCCATAAGTGATTAAATCAGAAAGGGCGCTATTCTGAATTTATGCTGGTATTAAAGCAGTGCAGCTCGTATTGTTTCCAATGCAAAATGTGAGGGTATTCCTCTGTTCTTTTACTGCTCTGATCCAGAATTCCAAAGCTTGGCAACTCTGCTAACATGGTATTGTCATTCTATTGTTCTTAAGAAGTGGAGACTCTTGGTTTTTAACAGCTGGTTTCTTCTAATGTCAAAACTTTTGATAGCACCTCAAATGAAACAACAATTTTCTTCTATATTCCCCGCATCTCATTGTCCAACCCCACACAAAGTTCAGTGGCAAAAGGAAAGGTGAGGAAGGTAGGAAGGAGATACATATTGACTCTGCATCATTGAATTTAGTGGTAATTTTTCTGTTGAGATCTGTGGGATCTGGATGTTATCCATGAGCTGTAACCAAGATGAATAGTACCTTACTTTATAAACAGTCCAACTGGCTTCGTTGGGACTACTTGTGCTGTAAGGTGCTGTTCACATATGATCTTACTTAAATGGCAGTTGGACTGAAGCGTCCGAGGGGCAACCGAGTTAGTCTGTAACTGGAAAAACTTAAAAAACAATGAATAGTCTTGCAGCACCTTAAAGACTAACAAAACGTATAGATGGTATCCTAAGCTTTCGTGGGCACAACCCACTTCCTCAGATGGACTGAAGTTGAAGTGCAAACCCCACATTTCTTTGTGATACCTGCTGTGAGCACAGGCAAACAGAGCTGTGCAATTTAGCTGTGCATGGGTGTAAGATGGAACTGTACCAAACAGCATGGCTATCATGAAGACACTGCACTATTGAAATGCACTACAGTGCAATCCCATTGGTTCAGTTATCAGTGGTACAATGCTAGTGCAGCAACCTTGGAGAGATGAGGCAGTGTCCTGGCCCTCAGTGACAGGGGCAGTGTTCAGTTGATTCTCAATTCACTGAAAAAAGAAAATGGGAGTGGGAATAGAAAAAACTGCAGAAGCGATATCTCCCCCTATGAGTATCTGGCCCAGGGTTACTTCCTCATTGGATATTATGACAGAAATCATATCCAGGACAACTTCCTATTAGGAAGTAATTCTAGGAAACCAACAGTACAAAAGACAGATCTATTTCTTTAACTCTACCATATGCCATTTTTAAGGAAGGAACTGGTCATATGATTTGCAACTGCAAATCCAAGTCTCTTCCAGGAAAAACAGCTTACAACATTTATATGATGTACTATATTTACAGCATCCAAAAACATGCTATACACTTCATTATACATGCAGAAAGTCAAGGGCGAAAGACTGACCTTACTGAACTCAATGGCAAAATTTCCATTGACTTCAATGGAGACAAGATTTCACCCACAGTCAGTCTGACACCTAAATTCCAGATGTGACACAATTGAGGGAGATAAGCAATCAAGAGGGGATAGACTGAGGAAAAATATGATCATCACAGGAGCTGGTCAAAACATTTTTGACCATTTTTTGCCAGAAAATACCAATGTTGTAGAAATCAAAATGTTTTGCAGAAATGTAAAAATTCCAACCAAAATTTTGATAGAAAGATTTCTGAGGTCTGGAGGAGACCTTATTAGCTCAAGACCAAGAGAAAGTCAGAATCTGATCTTTTCAATTTAAAAAAATGGACATTTTGACATATGTTTCCCAAAACCTTTCCAAAGGTTTAGAGTTTGTTATAATCTGGAACAAAAACCAATAACCTCCCCACATTTATCATGAAACAGAACTGTTGTTCTCTGGTGAACTCTAATGATCATACATTTAGTCAGGTGAGACGTGCATGTCTTAATGGGTCAAATCAATTATTTTTTAATTAAAATAATTATTAGTATCAATTCATTTCTTGTAGACATCACAGAAGAATTGAGTCTTAGATACATGACTGTACTTTTGAGAATAAATAAGGGGAAAAATAATTCTTCATTGTCTTGTTCACACAACTCTTCCCTCCTTTTTTGGAAGGCTAGTTGGTTTGGACACATATACATCTCAATGAGAGTTGCAAGAGATTAATAAGTGCTGTGAAGTATATTCTAAATATTACAAAGCTTTTCCTTATTTGCCACTAATTTTTTTTGTCACAGTCATCTCTTTTTCCCAGTTCTACCTGAATACAGGCAGTCCCCGACTTACGCGGATCCGACTTATGTCAGATCCGCAGTTACGAACGGGGTTTGCTGCCCGTCTCCCTGGTCTGCTGAAGACAAGCAGACCAGGGAGAAGGGAAGCAAAGCCTCTGAGGACGCCAGCAGCGGGACAGCCGCGGCGCGTCTGGGCTGTCCGCTGCCCGCGTGTTCCGCGGCTTTGCTCCATGTCTCCCCAGACGTCTTCCTGGAATCAGCCGCTGATCAGTTTCAGCAGCAGCTGACTTGGGGACGCCTGGGGTTCTTAAGTTGAATCTGTATGTAAGAACTGGCATCCAGATTCAGCCTGTTGAAACTGATCAGCGGCTGATTCCAGGAAGCCCGGGGCAGAGCAACTCTGCCTCGGGCTTCCTGTAGTCAGCCGCTGGTCAGTTTCAGCAGCAGCTGAATCTGGATGCCAGTTCCGACTTACATACAGATTCAACTTAAGAACAAACCTACAGTCCCTATCTTGTACGTAACCCGGGGACTGCCTGTACATGATTTTTAACTGGAACATTGCTTGATGGAGAGCTGTTCAGAAAAATATAAATGTTTTCACACTAAAAAGGTGGGTGGGTCTTGTGGAAAAGAACAGAGACAGAAGGTATAGGTTCTATTCTAGTGTAAGTCACAGATTTTTCTGTGTGACCTTGGAAGATTCATGCAATGTTTCTGAGTCTCCGTGTCCTCATCTGTAAAATGGAGATGATAATTATACAGAGGTTTATCATGAGGCTTAGTTCATGGTCTGTAAAGTACTTTGGGTCCAAGTTAATGGACAGGTTCAATGAGTGCTGGGTCAGCACACAGAGCTCTTAAGATAGAAAGTGCTGGAGAACAATAAAGTGTTATAAGGAACATACATTATCCCTGAAAGATAAGCACATTGGCGATTAATAGGGAAACAAAAGCCTTCATTCGCTATCCTTTTGATTTTGAGAAGTTTCTTTCCATTCTCATTTACTTTGTATTTAGAAGCAGTTTGTAGAAAGGTAGTTGTGGCAACAAGACACACTTATCTGAAAGAAATACTTAATTTTGTTCAAGCATTACCCAAAATATTGCAGTAATTTTAGCAGTTCTGATTGCATCCTAATGATGGAAAATTTCACTTAGAGAATCCAATCAGTAGAGTGGCAAATGAATTCTATTCTAGTAAACTTAAGCACACTACCAATCATTTCTCTTTTACAGATGCCTAGAGATGTCAAAATCCAACTGTGTGATTCACTACTTTGGCTTATTACAAAAGACACTAGTCTGGAAGAGGAAAGAGTATGTTTTCCCAGTAGTCTTTAACTGCAGTACTATCCACTAGCATAAAGCTGTTATGAAAAAACTAATAAGTATGTGTATGTTCTGCCCTCTACTGGATAGACTCAAAGATCTTCAGCTTTGTACTAAAAGCCTTATACAGCAACAGCTAACAAAGATTCTCCTATATAGTTCCAGTGATAGAGGCATGAACACAGTGACAGCTGTGAAATCCTATACAGCTACAGATGTGTTCCTACTCCATGAAGTTTAGACAGAAAATAAGACTATCAGTTGACATTGCTGAGAATTTTAGGAAGGCAGACTACAATTATCTGAGTTATAATATGACCACAAAAACACTGGAGTGCATACCTAGTCATGGGTCTCATTCAAAAAATACTCTGTCAGCAATGCAGTGTTAGAAAAGGGCACTGGTTCATAACTGATTCAGAAGGCAAAATCACCTTCTTATTAACTCCCACTGCTTCCTGTTCCTTAGAAAGATCCTGTCCATGTACTGAGTCAGTCTGATTCTGCTTAGTCTGTGTGACCTAATTTTATTATTTGTATTTATTTCTTTTAAAAAAATCTCTCTAAGTACCTCTTCTAGGCATCCATGCCATAAATTAAAAAACACAACACTCCGAATTCTTATCCATAGAAGAAGCAGATTCTAATGTCCAAAGATTCCTCCTCACCCCCAGCCATGGATTCATCCAAAAAGCATTTGTACTAAGACATTTATTATAATTTCTCTGTTCAAAATAAGCTGAGCAAAATATGGAGTATCATTAATGACACTACTGTCATATAAATAAAGAAATATTTATGTAACCACACTAGTACACATACACCTGTGAGACTGGATAAAGAATGCACCAGGCCAGATCTTTGGTGGAAATCTGGTATACACCGCTTGAGTATCTAGTCCATATTTTCAATTGACTGACCACATATCCTGAAGCAGATTATGATTTCTTTTAACATACTCATTATTCAAATATAGGTTGGGAGGGGGGACTTACACTACTGATTGATCAGAAATATTTAAAACTTGCAGATGTACCCAGCATTGCTTGGGCCTTTAACTGAAGTAATTTTTTTTTTTTTTTTTTTTTGTGAGGGGTTTGGAATAAATAAAAAATGTACATGCTTTATTTCAATTATTGAATTTTTTTAAAATGAAAGAAAATGAAGGCTGGAGTGAGGGTTTGGGGTAAGGAGAGGCAGGTGGTGGGTGGCTTACAGCAGAGAGTTGGGCAGTGTGGTGGGGCTCAAGGCAGAGGTAGGGGCCTCAGGGCAGTGTGAAGAAGGTGGGAGTCTCAAGAGGAAGGAGATGGGGGTGCAGAAGTCAAGGCTGGTGGAAGGTGCAGGAATCAGGATGAGGGGCTCAGGATAGGGGTCTGGGAAGAAGGGGAGGGAGGGGCTTACAGAGACCACCTGGGGCAGTGAGGCCTACAGGCTCTCCAGGTGGGGCAGGCTCCAGGTTTGGGGCAAGAGAACCTCTAATTGGTGTGCTGGCAGGCAAGATGGTGGAACCCCACCCTGCTGGCCACTCTCTTTGTGCTGCAGCTGTCCCCAGCGGCCACTCTCAGTATCGCAACCCTCTTCTCTGTATCCTTCCCTTTTGTGGCCCTCCACTGTGTGCCCCTCCCTTTCCATGTTATTGAAAACAGTCCCATTCCTGGAACTTCCCATTTTCCAGGCATAACAAAACCCTGATTTGGTTTAAGTTAGGGTCAGAGAAAGCTGCATACCAAATTTGGGGGGCCTAGCTCTTAGGGTTTAAGAGGACTTCTTGAACAAATGGACTCAGACGCACATATAAATGGACTCTCAGACAGACAGACACACTCTAAAATATATATAGATATATGTGTTGTTTAGCTTTGACCAGTCAGGCACATGGCATTGTTTCTAATTCCTGGTCATGTGAGCAGATTAGCATTTTTGCCACAAATACTTGGCCATGTGAATTTAAAATTTGCATTCAGTTAATATTTTACCAGTCAAATCTGATGGCTTTAATGTTTTTAGAAAAGGAAGAAAGCATGATGCAAATTCATTTAGTAATAAAAGAGAATATTAACATTTTGGGAGTTATTCACCCATCTTTAAGACTGATTCTAAAATCAAAGTAAATCAGAATCTTCAAGGCTTCTCATACTTGATGAAATTCTTACCATGTAGAAACTGTGCTCTAGCTATAGAACAGCCAAAACATCCCATCAGTGGAACAGATCTGCAGCAGTAAATCTGGATAGCTCATTGTAAGCCATTTGAATGTCTTTCCAATCTCATTGGCAGTGGATTTTCTAGCAAGTTACTGCTATGACTTGTTTGAGAAGGCTGCAGCCAATCTCCAGTTAGACTAAAACCACAGATCATGACCTTTTGGCTGTAGACACTGCAGAAGCTATTGTATAGGACTCCATATCCTCCATGGTTTGAAAGAGTAAGGTTGTTCTTCTGAAGGGGACACAATGTGAAACATGGCTGGCAAGTTTTCTCCATAAACAAAACAAATCTCTCACTCACAGAGCTCCCTTTATTTTAGCAAAACTTACTAAGAGCTTGGAGTCTCCTTGAATCTATTAGAAATCCTTCTTTGAGAGAGGAAACAGACACTGTAAATGAACCGTGACTTAGAAATCCCCTTGTACCAGCAAATATCCTACAGATTCCAGAGACATTTTAGTTACGCCATTTTCCTGACATACTAGTTTTCACTCTATGATTCATTTATTTTGTAATGCTTTTGCCAGTTTCTACTGCTTATTTTCAGAGGAGGGGTTCCTGCTTCATTTGAGAGGGTTTCAGATTTGGTTATAGGACTCATGCACTACAGTAATGCAATACATTATATTGAGCTTAAATACAATAAGAAAAGTAAAATCAAACCCAACTTTCAACTGTCCGTGCAGATGTGCAAAGACACACAGTCATATATAAAGAACCTACTCCAGGCAAATAATGAAAGTGTAAACATTTATGTAATAAAGGCCCTAATTCCTCTGGTCTAGTAAAGCCTCCTGTTTTATTTCTAGTATTTTGTCCATTTCTGTGCATGGTAGCAAGAGCAAAAAAAGCTGCATATGGTTCAATATCAAAAACATATATTCCCAATATTCACACGGAACTATGAGGGCAGCTTAATTTAGCCACACTGCTCAGACATATGATAAGTGTTCAACTGGAATTTTAGTTAGTCTGATTCCTTGGATTATATACTAAGTATGTTTTGTTGATCCACAATGCCATATTATGGCTGATACATTCTAATGGCAGAATGACTCTCTAAATCGAATGTAACTGAAAATACAGTTAGCCTTACTAGTTCCAATTCACATTGGGAAGAACATTTATGTTTCTTCTGGAATACAAATGTCCTGGCAGATCCAAAGAAAGATTGTTCAAAAATAAAATATCCTTTCAGATACTGATGTTGCATATCATAAATGTCTGACATCTTATGCCACTTTCAGTAGATTCTCCCTCATGTGCCACGTGCAACATTCCATAGGTCCCCCATGCAAATTTTATTTGCTAAATATCTGCCATAGCGAAAACTATTACACAACACTGAAAAGCATGCCAAATATTCCAAAAAAGTGACAGGCCTCTCCCATATTTTGAATTAGCAATTTGAATCCAGTTGATTTCTCTTGTTAATGATACAACTTCAATAGAAAACATAGCAGGATCCTAACGGGAACAGAAAGTGGGAAGAAATTAAGTTTCAGAATCCATCTATTCAGTGGGAGGGGCTGTGAGTAAAAATGCCTCTGTGTTCCTTCTCGTCCCTCCCCACCTCTTGCAGGTTTCCTAAAGTGCTGAATTCCTGAAGTGAGTCACAAAAGGGGCAAGTGGAGGAGATGGGCTAGCAAGAAGTGGGATATAGAGAGAGCTAACAGAGCACTGAAGGCATAGAGTGAAGAAAGGAAGTATAGGGGGCGTAGAATTAATGTACTTCACTGCTCCTGCAGATTTCAAATAGCTTTGATCTCCCTTTCTCCTCCGTCCTTTCCCAACTTGGCTCATTGAGGTCCTTTTTGGCAATTCCCCACCCACTGGTGGACAGCAACATTTGGGTCCATGGGATTCTAGCCCACGACTGGCATTCCTATGCACTACCACAGTACAAATAGTAATGGTAATGACTGTCCCTTTGCCTTAAGCATTACACCCAACGATACCTGGTTGCGGCAGGATCTAATCCCTGGTGATGAAATACACGTGGTGCTACATTTTCAAGGGTCAAGGATCTGATTTTCAAGGACTCAACTTTCCCATCTGAGGCCAGATTTTCAAAACAGATCAGCTCTTGGTTAGATATCCAAACAGAGGCCAGATTTCCAGCTGCTTTTATTATGACATGGAAGATAGTGACGATTAACAAAGATGGCCTGGAGAAGAATGCTGAGCTCCAGGCTTCCCTAAACCTCAAACTGCCAAAAGCTGGGTCTTGATGGCAGGGAATGGATCATCAGAATTGCCCTGTACTGTTTATTCCTCTGAAGCATCTGGCAATGGCCACTTTCAGACATAGGATACAGGGCTAGATGTGCTGTCAATCTGACGCAGCATGACTGTCCTCATTGTATTGGATACTTAGTCAGATTTTTTTTTTAATAGTCAAATCCAACACATGGTGAGTTGTTTTGAAAATCTGGCCTGTAGTAGCTGCCTGCACAAAGATTCTCAACAGGTATCAACCTATGTTTAATCTTAGTTAAAAAGTGTATTTCCCTAAGGCCATAATAACAGAGATTTAGACTATGAATCCCTTAGATAATTTTGGCATTGGTTTTCTAACTTCAGAGCACCATTATTTAGTGTGGTAATTGAAGGCCAGGATAGATCTGGGAGGGCAATTAGATACCCCATCCCACACACTCATATGGGCAACTGTTAAAAGTTTCTTAAAAAATAGTTCCAATAACCATCCAAAATATGACATAATAATGAAATATCTCTACACACTTAATGGCCTAACTGCTTTGCCGCCTTACAAATAATCATTGTATGCGGCATATTTTAAATAAAAAAAGCCACCACTGCATTTCCTAGTAATGTATGTCCACACTCTGTTTTCACCATCTCTGTGCTTGCCTGGGACTGGTCATTTGTTACCTGCTAGTTCCAATTGATTTCCTTTTGCTTTTGCTTTCCTTAGCCATGAGTGCAGAGAACAAACAGCACGATTTATACCAGCCATCTAGTACCAATCATTAGATAACAAGGCCCTGTACTGAAAGCATTTAAAGTAAAACAATACTTTAAGTTTACCTTTGCTTTCATTTCCTTCTTTATTATACCAGGTTCAAAGTAAGGCCAAAAATGATATCACAGTTGTTGTTTAGGTTGAAAAATACCCAGTCATTCTAAATAAATCCCCCGTCAGATCCTGTAGGGTTTTACACAGTTTCTAGAATAAGTTTCTAATAAAATCTTCAGCCCCTTACTCCCATCTGCATATATACAAATCCTAGCTTGTATGGTACAAGAGGGAGAAATAAAAACATAACAACAGCCATATTGGGTCTGACTAAAGGTCAATATAGCCCCATATCCTATCTTCCAATAGTGGACAATGCCAGATGCCCCACAGGGAGTGGACAGAAACAGGTAATCATCAAGTGATCCCTCTCCTGTCATCCATTTCCAGCCCCTGACATCCAGAGAACAGGGATGCCATTCCTATCCATTCTTACTAATACATATTGATGGATCTAACCTCCCTGAATTTATCTATTTCTTTTTTAAACCTTGTTAAAGTCCTAAATGCCACATTTCTTCTTCCATCTCTGTAGAAATCCATCCATGAGGACTGTTTGGGATTCAGCTCATCTTGTTTGATGGAGACAAAACAAGAATGGAATGATTCAAAGCATCCTAGAAGGTCTTCATCCGATTTTCACCTGTAAATACATGTTCCTTTGGACAGAGCCTAGCTTATTTTATGCTACTATTGCCTCTGCTGTTTTAAAGCATTTCCATTCCTTCAGTCCTTTATTTGGTTACTTGCCCCTTGTTGGTTAATCATCCATAAATAACTAGACAAATTAGTGTCATAATGAAATACTCTACCCTTTTTATCTAACTAATTTAAATGTATAAACTTCATATGCAGTCTTTGAAAGATTAAAAGCTATTCCACTGGAGCACAAGAAGAAAAGATGTTTCTTTTGGATCTGATCATGCATATTTCGACCTACCAAAACTCCCAATTCATCAAAGAAAATTTTACCTGTTTAAGGACATTACCACTTTTGCATGCCTTGTATTTAGAAACCATTAGGGAATCAGGGCTAGGGTCAAAACTACCTCAGGGCTGCTCTATCTTACACTCTGCTTCCCATGTCCCCTAGGAGAAGGGAATAGACACACTTTGGCCTTCCAATTGGCACCCCTTCAACTCAAAGGATAGGAGCAATACGCTAGTAGCCAGCACATGTGTATTCCGCATTTCCCCCCTTTTAGGGTTCCAATAAATGTTAAGAGACAGGCCAGTGTTTTGCTTTTTCTGATGCAACTAAACAGCAGTTCTAATACTCACTTGAATAAAAATGCATGCAAATTCCCACTGTCTATCACATGATTAACCTTTTCACCAGCTAAAAGAGCTGATGCTGTTATTCCTGCTATGTGCATTTGCCCAAACCCTTCATGTAGTGAAGCTATGTAAAGTGAATTGAATTTAGGGCACGTACACTTCAAATTGCATGTAAGGCTGTGTCTACACTAGCATTTGGCATTTGAAAACTCTACCTTTTCACTAGTGTTGGTGCAACTACACCAGTGGTAACAAGGGTGAAATCAGTCCACTGACATTTTTAGCATTATGTCACCTAACCCTGCATAAAGAAGGTCTAAATGACTCAGTTGTAAACATGTGGCTGAATGCCTGAGCTCTGAACACACTAATACTCCCACCAAGGTAGCTGAAGTAGTGTAGTGAAAGAGTGGGAAGTTTCTTAAATAAAAAATGTAGTGCAGATGGACCTAAAGATGTCGAGAAGCAATAACAACTACAGTCCGGAAACCTTTTAGGTCCAGTTGTCCAGAGTTTCAAAAAGATCAGTTCCCATTTAGGCACCAACATAAGGGGCCTGGTTTCCAAAAGAACTCAGCATGCTAGGTGCTAAGCTCTTTTGAAAACCCCACACTTCTGCAAATCTGGTCCTTGTTTAGGTGACTAACTGGGAGATGAGTGCTAGATGATGAGAAAGATGGCAAACGAATTGCAGTAATTTCTTACTGGGGTAGTTGGAAATGATGGACAGTTCAGAAGTTTAATGAAAAAGGGAGGAGTGGGATTTATATATTAAATTTCTCCTTGATTTTTTTCCCCATTTTTAACCAGTTCTGCCTTTTATCATTCTTATTTTTCTAGAGATAGGCCTGAGTTGTGAAACTCAAATCAAAATTTTCCCAATGTTTCATGGTCCTAGCTCTTACCAGTTAGGAGGAGTATTTGATCAAACAGACAAAAAGACAAGCAAACTCTCTAAAATATATAGTAGCTGATATAAAAATTCATATAACTTTTAATACAAATGCCAATATAATCATGTGCATATGCATAGAGAAAAGGTACAGTTCTTCCTACAGCAATACTTACATGATCCACTGAGTATAAACACAGGCAGATTTCTGATATAACTTATCAAGGAAAATATTTTCAGACTTGGTAGCTTTGACTTTTGTGGAACATATTATAAGTGTTCACAACCTCTCTAAGGGTCTCCGTCAAAACCCAATTAAATCAATGGGAAGACTTCCATTAACATGAGGAGGCTTTCACTCAGACACTCTATCACTTTGGGCCCAAACAGGGATTTAGGAGCGTAACTTCATGTTGGGCCCCAGCTGTTTGAAAATTCTGGCCTAATTTCATAGTTTCAGTTTGTAGAATATCGTCTTATAGGAAAAAGCTCAAGCTGCAAACTTTGGGGCAAAATTTGAGCTCTCTAAAATGCAGGGGTGTTTATATCCAGATTTTCACCAGAGCTCATCATAAAGATGGAGACTATTTGCATAATTGCATAATCTAATAACCACACTTCAAATACCTTCAAATTTCCAGGATCCAAAGGTTCATCCCAGGCCTCTATAAACTAATCAGTGAAGAGTATCATTAAGCCATAGCATATAGAAAGTCTGATTGCAGGCAACTGTCCATACTCCCTTCAGCAGAGGGACGCACACAATTTTCTGCTTTCATTTAAGACACACCACTACATTTCATCTTATTTTAAAACCATATTACTGCACCCTATGCGACCACATGAAATGCTCAGTGAAGGTTTGGGAATTCTGTTTGAGAATGATGGGGAGTGGAAGCCCCCATTTGAGGCACAATGGAAGTAAATGTATAATTCAGTCTTTTCTTTTTTATTTGTCCTTGGCATTAATGAAGAACAAATTAGCTACTCTCCTTGGGTGTCTACCAGAAATAAAAGTAACAAGAAGAGTTCTTTCCCCTCTCAGTAATATGCTCCTTTGTAGATAAGTACTGTAGAGAGGTAAAATTATGTCTTTAAAAAGTTTACTGTTTTCTTTTTCTAAGATGAAAATGATAGGGTTGGGATTGGTCCGTATTTCAGAAATATTTATTCCACTAAGACAATACCTTTTTGTCACCAGAAGAAAGATTCAGAGACTATCAACATGAAACAAAAAGACAACAGTATTAGCCAGACTGCATGTTCAGGCTGTAAATAACAGGCACACCTTCCCAATATCATTGTGCACTGATCGCTATGGCAAACAGAATAGATGCTATGATGGAAGGCAAGTCATTTTTTAATTCATAAGCATTCAATAAATATAACAAGACACTCTAAGCTTTCTCTCTCACACACTCCCATCTCCCGCCACAAAACTATTCATCCTACTTAGTAATTTCCAGCCTGTTTCATCAATCTTTTATTATGCGTTACTATGACTTTTTCAAATCTAAAATTTCAATGTATCATATTACATTTATAAAAATCCAAACCACTGTAATTCTTAGTTTTTAACTAGGAATCAAATCCTGGAATTTATTCACTAAACCACTGCAATGTGTAGAAACCTATGGTTTAACTATGTTTAAAAAAATTATGCCAATGATAAGTATGCCCAAGAAACTGAAATACAGGTCTGGCTACAGTGCAATGTATTTGTATAATTAAATTAACCTGCCACTATCTCATCTATTATGTAGATGCAGAAATTCTAATAATAATTATCCTCACATATCTAGGAAGACTGAATTAATGGTTCCAAGCAGTGAGAACTTGCTTGTGTTTGGATCTCCTTCACCATGGCTTCTTTAACTAGCTCCTGGGTAGAATTCATTAATTTTTATTAACAGGGAAAACATTTGTCCCCGTGACAATATTTGCATTGCCTGAATGATTTTCACCTCTGCCACAAGGTGTACTATTGGCTCATACATCACCCGATTACTTGGAGAGCAGAAAGACCCTCAGTCATTAGTGAGTGAATTAAAGATGATCTAAAGAGCTATTAATCACAGTGACAAAAGCCTTAATGTTGCTGTGACCCTAGTGGAGCCTGGGGACTAAAAGGGAAGCAGAGGGAGAGAAAATGGAAACATATGTTTTCTTCAAAATAACCTACCTTAGGAGAACTGTCAAAGAGAGCGTCACATCAAACTGAGAAATTTTTCCATAGCAACGTCCCTGGATTATACTAGATGGTTTTCTGTTTTCAGCCCATTTTTCCTTTTACTAATGTTTATGAACAGATAAATAATTAACTGATATAAAAGCAAATGGTATATTCATATCTTCATTTGGAATTAATTTAAAAGCAAATTGGTGTTTATAATGCATTTTATTTTGCTATAAACATTGAAAAGTATTTGGTGAAGTACATCAATGTAAAAAGAATTTGTAATGATCTCAATAACGTTAGAAGGGATCCTACCTGCATTATTTCAGTCAAAGGCCATATCAGTGTTGTTATGTAATGTATTAAACATTCCATTTGCTCAGTTAATTCAGTTTCAAAATAGATGTGAGTTGTTGAAATGCATCTATAGTTAAATTTACATGATACTCTAGGAATATTAATAGCATGGGCATATGCAATCCTTTCAGTCATTTTATGCACTATTTAAATGACAAAATATTTTCATTGTCACTGGATATATAGAAATGTATCTAGAATAACTATATTTTTAGGGATGGCTATATATGCATTTTTCTAACTCTTGTTTCTGATGTGAAATGCTACTATAGCATTCTCTCTTTTCCTAATATCAAAATCATTAGATCGCAGGTTAAAAAAAAATCAGAATGTCAAAGGAAGTTATATATCTGGGCCCAACCCTGCAAAGTATGTGCAATATCAGGCCTATCATTTACAAATTACTATTGCAAAAGTATCTGAATGAAGAATAAAGCTAAAAATCAATGCAAGGTCTTAACAATACAAACTAGAGACATGATCATACCCCATGACATGGATGTGGATCACATCCCTCCTATATTAAACAAAAGTCCAGTTACTTCCATGGCAGTATTGCTGCTTTCCTCTGGACTCTGACATAGAGTCCTCTGCCAGCCCACAGATCCTCCCATAGTACAAATTGGCCTAATTCCATCTCGCCCAATGAATGGGCAGGGCCTAGGAAACATACACACCAATTCCTCTCTGGCCCTGCAGAAATGAGGAGGAGACAACAATCCCAGCCTGTATTATGTTTCCAGAGAGATCCCTCCATGGTGGGCATCCTCCTTGAAGGGGATTTATGGGATAACCACCAGCTGCAGAAGCCAGGATGGTAGGATTCTGAGAGGCTGTGCAGAAAACTGTGGTGAGGATGTGAAGATCATGGCTTGTCCTGGATTCCCACAGAGTTCTGCAGAGGAGCGTTCCTGAGATTTCATCCACTCTTCCCATTCCTTACAGGATGCAGAGATCAGCCCCCACAGGACTGAAACATTGACACCACATAAAAAGAAACTATTAAAAGTTTGTGTCAAGATAGAAATGGTCTCTTACAATGGATTTTGTCCCACTTAGGTGATTTCTATGATGGCTATTGCTTAGCTGGAATTAACCTAGGCTTGGTCTGCACACAGAGTTTGTACTAGTAGCACTATGTAGGTTTGAGGTGTGATTTTTTTTTTTACCAAAATAGTTATGCTAGTGCAACTCCTCATGTGGACACAGTTATATCAGTATCACTATACTAGGATAGCTTTTTCCCCTTCCAAGATGGGAAGAGCTATATTAGCACAATGCACCTTTATATCGGTATAGCTAAATCAACATTATTGGCCTATGCAAGGAGGCTTCCATTTTTGTGTGAAGATAAACTGTAAGAATGCATTTCCCGTGGTTCTTTTCTAGTTACAGAATGTTAGTGCCTTTTCACATTTGCATACACAGTCATTGGTTGTTCTCTTGTCTCTCTTAATAATCATCAACCAGCCACCTTAAGTGAGCAAGTCCTGATTAACTTGTTAATTTGACAGCCCTTCCTAGTTGAATTCACAACCCCCAAGAGTAAATTGTTATTTAGATAAAAGGCATTAGGCAAAAATTAATTGGGGAGGGGGTCCGTGCACAAGCATTGCCTTCTGTACAACAGAATCAGGACTGCTCAATTGTCCTACAGCTCTTATAAAAATGATCCTTCAGTTCAAACAGTAGATACGTGGTTTTTGGAGAAGAAGGATGCGAGTTCTGTTCTTGCTGACACCAATGTGTGTGCATCATGTATCTGTGCCATAGTGATATCAAAGATGGATTTGTTACAATGGATAGGGTCTTGCATTTTTTTCAGTTTAAAAGCTATCAGGTTGAAATAGAGTTGCTAGAACTGGTTTTACAACTCCACAGAGATTACTAATGGAAACACTATCCTCTTTTAGGTACATTCTGGATGTTTCACCCATTTTAATGCAATAGTTCAGGTCTATTATCTCCTACTGGATTTATACAGTTTGAATCAAGTAAGCAGTTCTCCACCCTCTGCCATATTCACCTATTTCTCATAGAGATCCCATAGTAATTTCTTTCCTAGTATTTTCTACACTTGTTATTGGGCTGAGTCAGATTTTCCAAGTAAAGTTTTAATGACTAGCAAAGTCATTAAAGGTTCTACAAAATTTAATAGGGATGATTATACAGCAGTTACTCTAAAAGCGTACAAAATTTAACTTAAAATTATATTCTTTCATAGGAGATGTAGACATCCAGGGAGCATGGCTTATTAAGAAACAGGGGTGTGACTCACTTGGACTATAATTCCATGAAGCACCACATCACAGCTTCATTGCAGAATCCAATTTTTCAGCATTCAGCTGAGAGTTTTCATTTTTTGGCTGAAAATTTTCAAATTTTGATTTTTTTTTACCAAAAAGTTGAAATTTTCCATGCCCAAAACAAACACCCCCCCCCCTTATTTTCTAAATAGCTCTACTCAGCATCCCCACATTTTCAAAATAGCCTAGGACCTAGTAGCAACTACAGAGGCACTTTTCGACTGATTTTAAATCTGGAAAAATGAAACAATGAGTCTGACAATATTTGATTGATAAGAGGAATCACTTCATACATTTTTCTTCTGTGAGGAGATATCAAAACTCCTCACTCAGCAAATTCTGGTTTTTACTAGGGCTGATATACAAACAGCGCAGTAAGAAGAATGCTGTTTGTTTCAGGCAAATGAACTGTCACAACCACTGCTTACAAGTAAGGCTCCTTAAGGGCCTGATCCAGAACCCCCTGAACTAAATGGAAAAATTCCCAGTGACTTCACTAGGCATTGGATCAGGCTCACAGAAATTTAGACAAACGAGTATTGTAAATTAATAGAGTAACCACTTGGTAAAGAAATTCCTTTGGTTTCACATCTGTATCTTAAAACTGATGCTTATTGACTACATCATACTAAATCTTGAGTAAGAGCCAAATTCTGGCACTTAGAGTGGGATTTACAAAGAAGCAGAAGGCAATTATGTGTTTCACTGCCATTGAAAGTCCATAGCAGTTACACATCTAATCCCTTAGGCCCTATGAAAACCCCAACCCTAGTCATTGGCCTACACTGAAGTACCACTGATCA
The DNA here is from genome assembly GCF_052426305.1 of Pelodiscus sinensis. Taxonomy (NCBI): domain Eukaryota; kingdom Metazoa; phylum Chordata; order Testudines; family Trionychidae; genus Pelodiscus; species Pelodiscus sinensis. Next base: position 18,050,837 of record NC_143061.1, on the reverse strand, counting down.
TGTGGTGTTGCAGGTGGTGGGCCATCATCTTTAGTTGTATTTTCTTTTTTGTCATAACTGAACTATGGCCAGAAAACACAATCTTTCTGATATAGGATTTGACCCAGGATCAAATCTATCTATTTATCTATCTATAGTGTTTCCAGTTTGCCTATCATGCTTGTACATCAAAGTTACAGAGTGAGGTTTGGATCAAGGGACACAAATCAAATTGCTTATACCCATTCCCTCCATCTCTTGAAATTCATTGAGAGATGGTCCAAATTGGACCATCTGAAAGATATTCTCTAATCTCAGTCATACTCTGAGGCCTACAAGAAGATTTTATGAGGGCATGGATCTTCACTGAAATCAAAGGGGAATCTCACAAGGGTGTCAGGACTTGTTTGAGTACAGGATCAGTATCTTACCCTTACAGAATAGTGATAGAAATGTAGCCGTGTTAGTCTGGGGTTTATTATTCAGTGGCATGATGCTCAAATGGTGCAGATTAAAAACTTTCATATCAAACAGAGGCTTCTATATACTGATCAGACATCAGATACCTACACCCACAAGGTTTTTCAGATCAGAAGCAAGAAATAGTTTGGGGGGGGTTGTAAACTGAGTCAGCCCAGCTGCAGTTCTCAATAGTGCTTACACTCAGCTGGTCTGCTTTTAACTTTCACTTCTGATTTAAAAAGCTAAATTGGGAGTCCTTTAATCTTCTGACTTTGTTTCCTTAATAAGAATTGAAAGGTATAAGTGGCAGCAGGTAAAGGGATATTGAAAGCTGCAGACGGCTGGCATTCAAATGTTCAATATGGCTAGATCAGAGCATTTTTGAACATTCAGTTCCTCTATGAGAGAAAAAAAAGCAGCTTTGTGTATGGGGCAGACAGAACAGCAGAGTAACTGCATATTGCTATGGAAGCAGAGAGCAAGGGAGGGAGGGAGAGAGAGAGAAGGAGGAACAGCAGATGTGGAAGTAAGGAGACTGAATTCTAAAATACTAAAGCTGTAGTTTAATTGTCAGAGGTGTTGATCACTCTGGCCCTGATACAGCAAAGCACATGCTTAATTTAAAGTCAATGGGACTATTCATGTGCTTGCTGTACTAAGAGTATTCACATTTTTAAAGTGAAGCATGGTCTTAAGTGCTTTGCCGGATGGTTCAGCACATTTCAGCATCGAGTCCTGAAAAGACCAGAGAGCACAGCAGCAGGCAAAAACTTATTTTAATCTTTGACCTCTGCAATCTTTGCTATCACATATGAAGCAGGCGGCTTGCCCAGTTTTTTGTTTGTTTGTTTGTTTGATTGGTCTGATTTTAGAAACTGGCTTTTAAAAGAGTATCCTTTTCTTAATAAGTCTTCCTTAAAAATAAAATTAACAGAATACTAATCACATATAATCAGTCTATCCATTCCAGGAAAGGGGTTCAAGTGATACTAGATCAACATCAGGTTTATAATCTTAAATTGAGTGATAGGTTGGTTGCTTATCCCTTTTTCTACTGGCTTTTCTGGGGAGAAAGTGAGGTCTACCAATCAAAAAAGAAAATTAGGAATCATATAGAATCCCTAGATTCCTTTTCCAGTTCTGCCACTATCCAGAGAAAATCACTTAGGCTGCCAAAATTTTCTGAAGTGACTACCAAGTCAACAGCTTCAGTTTTGGGGTAACCAGCCACTTAACCACTTTAGAACTGATTCATACTAGGTCTGATTTTCAGTTGTGCTCAGCATCTGCAGTCCCGTTTGAATAGGTGCTCAACCATCCTAAGACCAGGGTGTCTCATGCTGGGCTCCCAGTATCTGAGGCCGCTAGGACTAGAAGCTACTTTAACATTAGCTTTACAGTGCCTGAGTTTTCCCATCTGCAAAGTGGAGCCTACTAATGCTTACTCATTTCCCTGAGTTGTTGTGAAGATGAGACAGTGTTTGTAAACCATGTGAGATTCTTGGATGAATAATTTATTTGACCTCTTATTATATTTAAATTAAAAGCTTATGATGGGAACATAGTTTAAAGTCTAACTCAATAGACCCAGGATACAGGGGATACAGAATCATAGAACTGGAAGGAACTTCAAGAGATCATCAAGTCTGTCCCCTGCACTCATGGCAGGACCAAGCACCATCTAGACCAGTGGTTCTTAACATAGGGTGCACACCCCCCTGCGGGTGCGAGATGCCCTTTCCGGGGGTCAAGACATGCCAGATTTTTTTAGAAAGTAAATCATCAAAAACACAAATTAACCATAGGCACATAAGTACAACTACTTTGTTTCATCAAACCTATGTATTTATTAACATTATACATTTTTAACAATTGCTGTAATATACAAACAAAACATTTATTTTCAAGTTTTTAAGCTAATTGTAGAAAGAGTACCTCGCTACAAAATACAGCGTACCATCACAATATATATTAGGTTTAAAGAACTGACCTACTTCAATGATTTTTAATAAGGGGTGCGAGAACATATTTTGAGAACCAAAGGGATGCAGGCTGCAGTAAGGTTAAGAACCTCTTATCTAGACCACCCCTGACAGGTGCTTGTCTAAGCTGCTCTTAAAAATCTTCAATGATGAAGATTCCACAACCTCCCTAGGAAATTTATTCCAGTGCTTAACCACCTTGATCGGTGGTTTTTCTTAATGTCCTATCTAACTTCCCTTGCTCCAATTTGAGCTCATTGCTTCTTGTCTGTTCATCAGAGGTTAAGGAGAATATTTTTTCTTTCCTCCTTATAACAGCCTTTTAGGTACTTGAAAGCTATTATCATATCATAAGAACATAAGAACGGCCATACTGGGTCAGACCAAAGGTCCATCCAGCCCAGTATCCTGTCCGCCGACAGTGGCCAGCACCAGGTGCCCCAGAGAGGGTGGACCAAAGACAATGATCAAGCGATTTGTCTCCTGCCATCCTTCTCCAGCCTCTGACAAACAGAGGCCAGGGACACCAATTCTATCCCCTGGCTAATAGCCTTTTATGGACCTAACCTCCATGAAATTATCTAGCTTCTCTTTAAACTCTGTTATAGTCCTAGCCTTCACAGCCTCCTCTGGCAAGGAGTTCCACAGGTTGACTACACGCTGTGTGAAGAAGAACTTTCTTTTATTAGTTTATTAGTTAGGCTTACCGATCTGTAATTGCCAGGATCGCCTCTAGAGCCCTTTTTAAATATTGGTATCACGTTGGCTTCCTTCCAGTCATTAGGTACGGAAGCCGATTTAAAGAATAGGTTACAAACCACAGATAATAGTTCAGCAATTTCCCATTTGAGTTCTTTTAGAACCCTTGTATGAATGCCATCCGGTCCCGGAGATTTGTTAACATTAAGTTTTTCTATTTGTTCCAAAACCTCCTCTAATAACACTTCAATCCGGGACAGTTCCTCAGATTCATCACCCACAAAGGACGGTGCAGATTTGGGAATCTCCCCAATGTCCTCAGCCGTGAAGACTGATGCAAAGAAATCATTTAGTTTCTCCGCAATGGCTTTATCGTCCTTGATTGCTTCTTTTATATCTCGATCGTCTAGGGGACCCACAGGTTTTTTAGCAGGCTTCTTGCTTCTAATGTACTTAAAAAATATTTTGTTATTTCTTTTTTGAGTTTTTGGCTAGCTGTTCCTCAAAATCTTTTTTTGGTTTTCTTATTACATTTTTACACTTGATTTGACAGTGTTTATGTTCTTTTCTATTTATCTCACTAGGATTGGACTTCCACTTCTTAAAAGATACCTTTTTGTCCCTCACTGCTTCTTTTATATGGCAGTTAAGCCACAGTGACTCTTTTTTAGGTCTCTTGCTATGTTTTTTAATTTGGGGTATACATTTAAGTTGGGCCTCTATTATGGTGTCTTTAAAAAGTTTCCATGCAGCTTGCAGGGATTTGGCTCTAGTCATTGTGCCTTTTAATTTCTGTTTAACTAACCTCCTCATTTTTGTGTAATTCCCCTTTTTGAAATTAAATGCCAGGGTGCTGGACTGCTGAGGTGTTCTTCCCACCACAGGAATGTTAAATGTTTTTATATTATGGTCACTATTCCCAAGCGGTCCTGTAACGGTTATCTCCTGGACCTGATCCTGTGCCATTGAGAAATGTTATCTCTGCTTCTCTTCCTGAGGTGACATGTATCCAGTCAATACGGGGATAATTAAAATCCCCCATTATTATAGAGTTCTTTATTTTGGTAACCTCTCTAATCTCCCTCAACATTTCAATGTCAGTATCGCTGTCCTGGTCAGGTGGTCGGTAATATATCCCTACTGCTAATTTCTTATTATTGGAGCATGGAATTACTATCCATAGCGATTTTATGGAATATGTTGATTCATTTAATATTTTTATTTCATTTGATTCTACATTATCTTTCACATACAGTGCCACCCCGCCACCCACCCGGCCTGCTCTATCCTTTCGATATATTTTATATCCCGGTATGATTGTATCCCACAGATTTTCCTCATTCCACCAGGTTTCAGTGATGCCTATTATGTCAATCTCCTCCTTTAATACGAGGTACTCTAGTTCACCCATCTTATTAGTCAGACTCCTAACATTTGTGCAGAAGCACTTTAAAAATTTGCCACTGCTTATTTGTCTGCCCTTCCCTGATGCATTGGATTCCTTTATATACGGTTGTTTGTCTGCTCTGGCCCATGGTTTGTCCTCTCCCCTCCTCTCTTTCTAACTATAGCTTAGAGTATCTCTATCAATAGATTCTCCTCTAAGAGAAGTCTCCCTCCGATTTACGTGCATCTCCGCACCAATCGGCTTTCCCCCATCTCTTAGTTTAAAAACTGCTCTACGGCCTTTTTCATGTTTAGTGTCAGCAGTCTGGTTCCACCCTGGTTTAAGTGGAGCCCATCCTTCCTGTATAGGCTTCCCCTCTCCCAAAAGTGTCCCCAGTTCCTAATAAATCCAAACCCCTTTTCCCTACACCATCATCTCATCCACGCATTGATACTCTGAAGCTCCGCCTGCCTACCTGGCCCTGCATGTGGTAGGTAGGTATCCACTCTCAGTCTTCTCTTTTCCAGACTAAATAAATCCAGTTCTTTCAATCTTCCCTCATAGGTCATGTTTTGTAGACTGTCAGTCATTTTTATTTCTCTTCTCCAGACTTTTTCCAGTTTGTCCACATCTTTATGAATTGTGGCACCCAGAACTACAGCAGTTGAGGCCTAATCAGTGTGGAGTAGAGCAGAAAACTTACTTCTCATGTCTTGCTTACAACACTCTTTCTAATACATTGCAGAATAATATTTGCCTTTTTTTTTTTGTAATAATGTTACACTGACTTATATTTAGCTTGTGATCTGCTATGGCTAATTTCTAAAGTACTCCTACCTAGATGGTCGTTTCCCATTTTGTATATGTGCAACTGATTTCTCCTTCCTAAGTGGAGTACTTTGCATTTGTCTTTATTGAATTTCATCCTATTTACCTCAGACCACTTCTCCAGTTTGCCCAGATTATTTTGAATTATAATCCTATCCTCCAAAACACTTGAGACTCCTTCCATGTTGGTATAATTCACAAACTTACTAAATGTACTCTCTATGCTATTATCTAAATCATTGATGAAGATATTGAACAGAATGGGGTCCCTGAGGAACTTCTAGCTGTGAACCACTGATAACTACTCTCTGGGAACAGTTATCCAACCAGTTATACACCTACCTTATAGTACCTTCATCTATGTTGTATTTTTCTAGTTTGTTAATGAACAAATCATATAACACTCTATTAAATGCATTACTAGCGTCCAGATATACCAAATCTACCACTTTCTCCTTATCCTCAAGGCTTGTCATCCTATCAAAGAAAGCTATCAGGTTGATTTGACATGATTTGTTCTTTACAAATCCATGATGACTGTTACTTATCACCTTATTATCTTCTAGATGTTTGCAAATTGATTCCATAATTATTTGCTACATTATCTATCCTAGTTCAGAGGTTGCAGTTTCAGTATGTTCTTTTCCTCTATACCTCTGAGAGTTTCAGTTAAAATAATTTCGAGAGGGCATCTGTTGGACAAAAGGATAAACAATTCCTAAACTGTGGAGGGCAACTTTGTATGTGCATTTTCAATATGAACACTGAACAACACTAATTCATATTGTATCACAATGCCCCAGAATGCCCTGCCTCTTATGTCATATCCCTGGCGTTGCCTTCCCCATGTTGCACAATTAAATAATATCTTCATTTCTTTTTTAGCCATCAAGATACATAACAGGGTTCCTGAATGTTTTACAATTAATTAAGACGTAGCAGTAGCTAACTCCCCACAACATTCAAAGAGTATGGATGAGCATTTGCTGGACTTCTGGCATGCCCTAAGGGTTTTCTACCTACACATTCTGCTTGTAACTAGATTAGCTTGTGCCTACTGGCATAGCTACTTCATGTATTTTGGCATGTTCCAAATTCCTCAATCAAACAGCACTGGAGCATTATAATTAACATGGAGCTGGTAAGACCATGGTAAAGTGTGTCAGGGAAAGCAGGTGTGGGAAACAATACTAACCGAAGTTCACTCTCATAGTAAGTATAAAAAAGAGATCCCCTGTAAATGAAGCATAGGATGGTAAATAGGATCTATGTTCACTTTCAGTCATGCACTATAGCCATTAAGCCTTAAGGTCTTAAAGGTACCAAGCAATGCATATGATAAATTTCTCAAAAACATCCCAGCCATAACATAGTTCTTGCTGATTGCTCATTTACCCATAATGCATGCTGTCATAGCAAAGCCTGACAAATGACAGAGAAAGCTCAGGTTATTTTTTTACACTGACTGCCAAGCCCCTCACCTCAGATTATTCATTTATTAGGGCAATCACTGAGGTCTGGGTACTTAATATTGTTTTCACCAAATATGAAAATGATCTACTTGCCTATTCTTTAGTTCCTCCTAGGGCAAGCCATTCATCATCAGCTCAGGATAAATGACTGCTTCATTATAGCCATAATTTATGAGATGTTAGAACTAAGGAGCCACACCTAAAGACTTAAAGCTTTAATATGGATTAAAATAAGATAATCAATCAAACCAATACAAATTTTATTTAGAATTATTTCTTGTTTTGAAATGGTTTCATATTTTTTAGAATTTAGGTAGCCTTGAATTTCTCATTACCCAACTGTAGGTATGCTTGTTTCAAAACCTGTATGGTGTACCCTCGATGATCCACATTAGATACAGCTACATCATAATTCTGTGAGTCAGTGATCTTGTGCTTTGGCGTTAAAGCTATCTTTGTGTCCTTTAATGATCTGGTTATAATTCAGACTTATTGTGGCAAAAGAGCTTGCAGTTTTAAAGCAAGCTTAAACTTAAATATGGAAACTTAAATATGACTTTTTCCATAATCTCTATTCTCCATGGATCCAGTTATTGCTATGCTTATCACCCCTTTCTCTAGAAATTTACTCTAAGGGACATAATATTATGTTTCAACAATATTTTAATGACTTCATTCCCTCCTCTGAAAGAGAATTTTACATTTCACAATTCAGATAAGAGAAGCTTCTTCATGTATCTGGGGAATAAAATACTTCCTCCTCCTAAAACAGTATTTTAGCCTGAAACAAAATGTTTCTGGTTTGCATCTTGATTGTATATTTGCTAGCCCTGAGCCCTGAGCCAATACAAATATTATTTTTTAATTTCATCTCATGCTTAAAACAGTAGTTTAAACCTACTTAACACTATAACCCTGAATCTTTTGAAGATTGTGTTGGATAGACACAGTTTATCACATTTTTAAACACATACCAAATCAGACAAAGGATTAAAAGATAAACAGAGCAATGCGAGAAACATGCAGGTGCAGATTTAGAGCCTTCAGAAAGTTCTCACCGTCTTCCTAAAGCCATGTAGCCTGCAGGTGAGACAAATGGTCCCCTGCTGCCTGTCGGCAAGTCTTGAATGATACCTCCAGCAAGGCCTAGTGACTAGAAACCATTCAGCCTTGAAATTAACATCCCAGAGAAAAACCTTTACCTCCCCTTTAGACAACAGCAAGCTTACATCTTCAGGGAGGTAAAAGAGGGGGAGAGAGAGAGCGATGACAAAAAGGGTGCTAAGGCAGACAGTGGAAGAAGCCATGCTATGCTCTCAGGGAGGAAGTGTTCATTTTCTATCACACAGAGAACTCAGAGAACTACCAAATGCAGACAATGCCTGTAGCCAACATGGTCAATCCCGTTGCTTCCTGAGCCACAGGCCCTGAACAAGTGAAATCTGTCCACTTCTAAAGACGGAATTCTAAGCTACAGAAACATATGACAACCAATTTATCTTAAGAACCAAAGACTTCACATGTTTATAGGAAATGCCTATAAAACATATTTAATTGAAGCATGATGCAGAGTTTATCATCACAAAATACATTTGAGCTTCATAGGGCATTTTGTTTTCAGTCAAAGAAGCTTCTTTAATGACACTGACAATGGTTTAGTTGGAATCCAACTCAGGTCTTTGTTAGCTAAAGGACATTTTTCAATTCAGTCATCCCTCTCCCCCTTTCATTTAATTCAGCACCAGCACTTCAGCAGGAATAAAACAATTTAAATTCTGCAGTTATTCTATGCATGAGCTATTTATTCTCTGTATATCTGTGCAGGAAATACTTTGCACACAATTTATATTTATAAATATAGGTTTGTAAAATACTATATATATATATATATATATATATACACACACGCACACACACACATTATGTGTGGGGGGGGCAATCTATATTGGTCTGCTGATTTTCGGTTTTAACTGCAAATCAGTTTTTGCATCCTCAATGCAAAAATTATATTAAATTTATGTTTATTCAATAAACACCAGTGGAAATGATTATTTGTACTTAAGGGATTGTTTACACAGAGTAGGAAAAGCAGACTATAGAGGTGTGATTTCTAAAGCACTAAGATATATTTAGGTGCCTAACTCAGAGCGCCTCTGGGGTAAGCCCTTTTGTTAAGGTCACAGCAGAAGTTAACAAAATTTGTTTTAATGGCCTGAAATTGCCAACAAATACTATAGACCATTATCCTGCCATATGTTTCACCAATGCACTGGAAGGAGAAGGGGGCAGAGGTGTCCTGTTCTCTAAGGGTATGTCTACACTACAGCGCTAGTTCGAACTAACTTAGTTTGAATTAGTTCATTCGAACTAAGCTAATTTGAACTAACGCATCCAGACTAAAAAACTAGTTCGAATTAGCGATTTGCTAATTCGAACTAGCATGTCCACATTAAGTGGACCCTGAACCGGGCTTAAGGATGGCCGGAAGCAGTGCCGGCAGGGCATCAGATGAGAACTTAGAGTGTGGAGCTGCTGTCTCAGGCTAGCCGAGGGCTGTGTTTAAAGGGACCCGACCCCCACCCCGGACAGACAGTTCTCAGGGGTGCCCCGCTTGCAAAGCAGTCCTGGCTTGGATTGCCCGGAGTACCCACACTGGGTACTCAGCCATCAGACCTGCTGTACTTGCTGCAGGCTGCCATCTGGGGAGAGGGGGCAATTGGGGGGCTGCAGGAGAGCTTCCACACCCAGAAGCCCACAGAGCCAGCCCAGTCCTCCCCATCGGGGGCTCATACCCCATTCCTCCCTCACCTCCTTCCACTTACCCCTTCCTAGCCCCCCTTCCTGATGTACTAAATAAAGGACAATTGTGTTCAAAATAGACTCTCTCTTTATTGAACAAAACTGGGGGAGACTGGGAAAAGGAGGTAGGAGAGGGGAAGAGAGAGGGTGGGAGAGGGGAGGGCAACTAAAATGATGAGGGGTTTGGAACAGGTCCCATATGAAGAGAGGCTAAAGAGACTGGGACTTTTCAGCTTAGAAAAGAGGAGATGGAGGGGGAATATGATAGAGTGGATATGATATGGGGATATAATAAAAGCATGAGTGGTGTGGAGAGGGTGCATACAGAAAAGTTCTTCATTAGTTCCCATAATAGAAGGACTAGAGGACACCAAAGGAAAGGAATGGGTAGCAGGCTTCAAACTAGTAACAGAGAGTTGTTCTTCACAAAGCAAAGAGTCAACCTGTGGAACTCCTTGCTGAAGGAGGCTGTGAAGGCTAGAACTAGAACAGAGTTTAAAGAGAAGTGAGATCAAGTCATGGAGGTTGGGTCCATGGAGTGGTATTAGCCAGGGAGTAGGAGTGGTGTCCCTGCCCAAAGTTTGTGGAAGGCTGGAGAGGGATGGCACGAGACAAATGGCTTCGTCACTGTCTTCGGTCCATCCCCTCCAGGGTCCCTAGGGTTGGCCGCTGTCAGCAGACAGGCTACTGGGCTAGATGGACCTTTGGTCTGACCCAGGACGGCCATTGTAAGCTCAGGGCTCAGGGTCGGGGGTCTCAGTGGACCCCCTTGATTTTCATGCACTCCTGCTCCTGGGTGGCCAGGCTGGCAGCTCTCGTGCCCTAGACGGCCACTTTCCTGTGCCTAGTGCAGAGGTCGTGGACAAGGTCCACGATGTCCGCACTAGACCAGGCGGGTGCCCGCCTCTTGCGGTCCCGGGCAAGCTCCCGGGAACCACCAGCCTGGTCCCGGGAAGAGGGGGAGGGCTGGGGGGCATCAGGTGGCTGGCTCAAGCCGTGCCAGGTGCAGGGTCTGCTAACTGGGTGCTGGCAGGCTTGCACCTGGCACGTGCACCGTAGCCAGCCCGTGCCCCTTTAAGGGCTCCGGGGCCGGGAGGGGGGCAATAGAGTTTCCCTGGTGTTGGCCAGAGTGGCTACCAGGGAAAGCTGGGGAGGGCTAGACTCCCACTAGTTCGAATTAAGGGACTACACACCCCTGAATTCGAACTAGTAAATTCGAACTAGGCTTAGTCCTCGTAGAATGAGGTTTACCTAGTTCAAACTAAGCGCTCCGCTAGTTCGAATTAAGTTCGAACTAGCGGAGCGCTTGTGTAGAGCCTATGAAAGTTAATTCGAACTAACGTCCGTTAGTTCGAATTAACTTTGTAGTGTAGACATACCCTAATAGTGCATCTATACAATTACAGAAAAGAATTCCTACTCAGTATTGTTCTAAGAAAGGGGAGCCACTCTCAGCTTAATGCAGTAAAACCTGCAGAAAAAGTATAAAGGACAGAAACATTCTGTACAGATCTTCCTTTGCAATTCTTGTAGGCAGCAGGTTTTAATACTACACAATGCAAGCTCTGGACACAGCAAAAACTGGGAGAGATCAGGGTCATTGGTGTGGAAGCTCTATGCACCCCATACCAGTTCTGTGCCCCAGGCAGCTCAAACAGATATACCCAATGTGGAGTGTGCTCTGATGGAAAGGTAACACAAACCCAGTCTATATTCTCGTTCCTTTGTAAATTCTGCTGGACATACGGATGGCCAGGAAAAGGCATGATATGCATTCTCCTCAGGCTCATCAAAACACCAATGAGTCCTTCTACTCAGCTTTAGCCTGGAGGAGATGGGGCAGATGTGCACATCAAGGAGGTTTCTTTGAACATAAGAACATAAAACCATAAGAAAAACCATACTGGGTCAGACCAAAGGTCCATATGGCCCAGCATCCTGTCAGCCAGCAATGGCCAATACCAGATGCCCCAGAGGGAGGGAACACGACAGGTAATCCTACATGATCCCTCTCCTGTCACCCATTTCCAGACAAACAGGGGCTAGAGACACCATTCCTACCTATCCTGGCTAATAGCCATTGATGAACCTACCCTCCATGAATCTATGTAGCTTTTTTTTAACCCTGTTAAAGTCCTAGTCTTCACCACATCCTCTGGCAAGGAGTTCCAAAGGTTGATTGTGCACTGAATGAAGAAAAATTTCCTTTTGTTTGTTTTAAACCTTCTGCATATTAATATCATTTGGTAACCCCTACTTTTTATATTGTGGAAATATGTAAATAACTTTTTCTTAGTCACTTTTTCTACGCCAGTCTTGATTTTATAGACCTATATCACATCCCCCCTTAGTCTCCTCTTTTCTAAGCTGAAAAGTCCAAGTCTTTTTAATCTTTCTCTTCATATGGAACCCGTTCCAAACCCCTAATCATTTTTGTTGCCCTTTTCTGAACCTTTTCCCATGACAATATATCTTTTTTCAGATGATGCGACCACATCTGTATGGAGTATTCAAGTGGTGGGCATATCATGGTTTTATATAGAGGCAATAAGATATTCTGTCTTATTCTCTATCCCTTTTTAAATGATTCCTAACTTTCTGTTTGCATTTTTTATTGCTGCTGCACACTGAGTGGGTTTTCAGAGATCTATCCACAATGACTCCAAGATCTCTCTCTTGAGTAGTTATAACTAAATTAATTGTAGATTTCTCCCATGGCATGGATCTCTCCCAATCTACAGCATGTCATTCTGCCCAGCCTGAACAGTATGGCCCTTGGAAAACACAGCAGCCAAGACGAGTCTACTAAAGACTTGTTTATACTTGAATGTAAATTTGGAAAAAGGCAGAGAATGAATTTCAAGTGCAACAGGTATTCCTGAAAGATTTCATGTGCAGAGTTAGCTTTCAAAATTGATTATCTGGAAAGAGACACACATTCCAGAGCAGAATACCCATACTTGAATTTATTCTAAAATACTCATTCTGGAACAGCTCTTCCAAAATAACTCCAAATGTAGACAGGACTTCAGGATGGAATTTTCCCCAGAGTATTTTAGCCCTTCTCCAAGTCAAAAATAATCAAAATTATTTTAAAGTAAATTCCTCTTACAGTAAGAACTTTTATTCCATGTTCTATGCCAAAATAAATGGAAGATCAAGGTAGATGCCTTCGGATATAGGGGCTAGTGATGCAAATATTGACACAGCAAAGAGGAGAGGGCAGAGTGCAGTTAGACCGATGATCTGGATATGAATATGTCACATTCATAATTATGTCAATGGGTAATTGCATTAATCACTGTTTTAAAGGATTCGTACATCCTGTAGACTTATGTCACCAAATACAGTCACGTGACTGATTCATAAAGGAAAAAATTTATATAAGCTATACCTGGAACTAATCTTGCAAGCTCTCTATGCACAGAATTCCTGTTGATTTTCATGGAAGTTCTGCATGAAAAGGGTAACAGGAATTGATCATTTAAAAAAGTTTCCACTGAACAGCTTAGTCCTTCTGTGAGCTTAACACTTATATGTGTAGCCATCTAAGTCACAGTGTCACCCTACCCAGCTAATCGTAACACCACACATATTGTGCTTTATGCATATAATGCAAAAAGATGCATTAAGAAAGATATCACTGCAAAATTTGTATCACATATATTACAGCCAGGCAGCTTGTAGGCACTCTTGAGTTAAATCGTATAGCCCTTGTATCCAGTCACCCGTTCAAGTCATTAGGAATTTTGTAAGCAAATGACTGCAGAAACATAACAATGCTATGCCTTGTGGACTTCTTCCACATAGATTTTATCAAAGTTAGCTTGGCAAATTCTGCATTTCATCCCCCTCCACAAGAAATAACTATTCAAATAGTCATTTTAAGGGTCTGATTCTGTATAGCAGGGGCTCTCAAACTTTGTTACACTGCGGCACCCCTCTGACAACAAAAATTACTGCATGACTCAGGTGGGGAAGAGCCAAAGCCAAAGAGCTTCAGTCCCTGGCTTGCATGATACAACTTCAGCCCTGCTGCCCAGGACTGATGCCCTTGAGCATCAGTCTCAAGCCACAGAAAGTTTAAGCCAGCCCTGGTGACCCCATTCTGACCCACTTTGGGGTCCCACTCCACAATTTGAAAACTGTTGCTCCATAACCCTTCTCCTTTGGGAGTCACTGACACCAGTGGAAAATGAGTATAAAATACAACCAAATGAAATCTGTATCATATGATACTCACCTGGTATTGACTTTGCACAGATATAAAGGACTAGACAAAGTGCAGGGTTACAAAGAATCAGGAAAAAAATATACTGGCTTCCATTTTTTAACAGCAGTATTGGCAATCACTGATCTGCCACAATCCTTTTAAGGATCCGTACTGGGACTAGTTATAAGGGTACCGACAGGCCTGCCGACAGACAGGGAAAAGGGGGCAACAGCCATGGGAGGCTGAGGCCCCATTCCTTCTGGGGGTATGGAATTGGCTCCTCCTCACCTTGCCCAATGGCCCAGCAAATATGTTCACTTCACTGGGTATCAAGAACTGTTATGCTAGTTGGATGGCATCTGTGTAAATGCCACTATGCTATACTTAGTGTGGCAATGCCATTGTCTCCTCCAATTGTTTGAACTCTTGTACCTTCTTAATGCCCCAGGGATCCCTGAAATTAGATAACTACATTTAATGTTGGCACTGCTGGTAATGCTGTGTTTAAACTAAATCTCTGGGATTAACACCCCAAAATTTGAACAAGTTTAGATGTGGGCATATCTTTTATACGAGGATATGCTACAAAAACCTTACGCATTTTGTGGGTACTGTATTTTTAAATGAACAAAGAGATTTTGCTAAGTTGAAAAAGTCAACGTGAACTGAACGTGAAACAGCAACTTCCATGCAAGCTGCTAAATTACCAATTAGCTTCTTAAAACAATTGAAAGTCACAGAGAGCCCTCAATGCACAGACGCGGTTAATTAATTAACATTAGATGTGATTAATAATGAGTCTCGTTTAATAGTAAATATCTGCCTGCAATGCCTGCATGACAGAACAAAAAGCCTTCAGAGAGCAAGCAACTATATTTATCCTGATTGTGTTTGGGATTTTAACATGTTTTGTGCAGGCTGACAAATGGCCTATTAATTATCTAATGTTGTCTGACAACAACAGCTTGATAAAGATGTATGTTTTTGAATTGCTGGATGAAAACTGCTGGAGAAGAGCCCCACAGGGGCCTTGCTGTCCTCCAACTGGGCTTCAAGCCATGACGACAAGCAAGACAAAGCCCTATCTCCTGCCACAGCCTTCGGGGATAAAATATGGCTTGGCATTTAGGGACATTTTCAGAGAACTGCTTCTGCAACATCTGATTAGGAAAAGGAGGAGTATGTCTTTACTAAATTGGGGTTAAGGCATAATCAATATCATATATGGAGTGTCTGGCCTATTCTGCATAAACATAGGCACTTCATATTATTAAGGAGTCTATAATGCAGAGAAAGCATATGGCAGGACATTCCACCTCTTGCTATTCTTTTTATTCAGAACTTTATCTTCCAACCTGTTTGACAGCTGCTCCTAAGTGGTTTCACAGTGCCAAATTATTTTTATGATTGTTTGATGTTTTATTCTCCCATTCCAGTTAATGAGATAGGATCCCACAATGGTCATAATTCAGAGCTGTCAGAACTAAAAAGCATGCTTGTGGCAAGATAGCCTGATGGTAAATAAGGCTAAAAGCAATGGATAATAAAACTCTCTTCTCCCAGTCTCCTCAGTAATCAAAACTTGTTTTGGATTTCCTTTGTGTTCACCTGTACTAAAACTTCCCCTTTTCCAAAGGGGAAGGGTGACTTTACACAAGCTATCAATCCTTGTGTAAAGTCGCCCTTTTAATTCTGCTCAACCTTGCCATGGAATGAAATGTGTAGGATACATAGGAATTATTGGAATGTCTTACGATATCAAGTGCTATATTATAATTAAAGGGCTTGTGTATCATTTATCGTGCCAAGGGAATAATTTGTCCTATGTGCTTAGAAGAAAGTGCTCAAAAATGACCTTTAAGAGTCCCATATTTGGAGTCCCCGGTATTTTTAATGAAAACTTTCCATGAAATCCTAGAGTCCTAACATTGAAAAAAAGAATATTGACCTCCCTTTTACACTTGTCTATTTTACATTACACTACATAAACAAGTATTAGAGAGGATGATCCCATAATCACTGAGAATCAGGAGTTCAGTTTTATACCCAATGCTGCCACAGACTTTTTGTGTGACCTTATCATTTAACTTCTTAGTGCCTCAGTTTCTCTATAAACAGGCATAATAATGCTTCTCTCATAGGAGTAAGGCAGGATGTTCTGCAAATTAATTCATTCATATTCTATAATACACTTTGACACTGTCAGGAAGAAGGTGAGGTCAATCAGCCTAGTAGTGAACATGAGTACTTTTAAAAAGAAATACATGATGTAATATACTGCTCTGGGGAATAAAATGTTTGGAGAAACTGACATTAATACAGGAGGCCCCCAACTTGCGACCTCCTGAGTTTTGACACCCCCCCCACACACACACTTACAACCATTTTTGTAAGTGCAGAAGTGGCCAGAAACCCCCGACTTATGTCCTCGGTCCGCATTTACGACAGTGCACGGGTTTGAGTTACGATGCACCCAACTTGCGACACTTCCCTCAGAACCAATCGCACTGCAAGTCATGGGCCTCCTGTATGTGGCCATTTATCTACAATTCAATGAAAATCAAGCAAGACTATTTCCACTATTATGAAGGGGGAAACAGCAGCCATTCTTCAATAAAGAAAACTGAAAAGTGAAATAACAGTAGGCCCCTTTTTTAGGATGTGCTCATGAGAGTTAGTTTATTTTAAAATTTTGAGATCTGATCCAAAGCAAACTAAGGTATTTTTTCCATGGATTAACATGAGCTTTCGATCAAGCCTTAAATCGCTTTTATAACGATTATATCATGCTTCACTTTTAAAGATGAATTATATCCATTACATCCTACTATACATTTTCAGTAATTGTTGTTTATTGTCTTGGAAACAAATGCTGAAATGTAAGCCACAGGAATAGCTACTTCTACCCTGACATTAATAGGGCAGAAGAATTATAGGCATGCCACCCAACAAAGATGAGTCTCCTTATATATAATGACTTTCTAGTGTGTTTCTCATTCACCTTTAAGCACAGTTTGTTTGTAATCAACTAGGTCTACATGGTAGCATGGGAACACATGAAACGCCATTGGTCCATTTCTCCCATCTAAATAGTGACCAGTGCCAACTGCTTCAGAGGAAGAGGCAAGAAATCCAATCATAGGCAGTTCTAGAATACTGTTTCCAGGCGACAGGTTTTCTCCTAACCTCCAAAAGTTAGAGGTTGGTTTAAGCCCTGAAGTATGGATTCATCGTGGTTAATCGAGACTGACTGTGTATTTTCAGGTTGCTTGCTTATAAAATAGATTTGTTATCCTTTTTACTCTCTTCCAATGTCCTGGATAGTTGGACTAATGCTATTAAGGTAACATAATTTTGCAGGCAGAGAAATGTGAAAAAATTGTACCAATACAAACATTTAGATCTAAAATAATTCTGCTAAAATGTGGACATACACCGGACACATGAGGGTGTAGGGTGGCATCAAGATTTATCATCCTTCATGTAGGATAATCACTAGGATAATCACTAGGGGTGTGATACAGGTGCTGTTATGCCAGTTCTATGCCATTCACGGATTTCCCTGCACTCTGTGTCAGCAAAGCAAGGCAAAGCTGCCTTCACACATCTGTAGATCTGTCCCAACACCAGATGAGTACAGGTAACATGTTACTTTCACATATATGATATCTCAGGCCTCGGGCCATCATAATTATCTACCATATATTTGAGAGAGTTTGTCTGTCTGTGCATCTGTTTGTTCAAAAACTCATCCTAAATGGTAAGAGCTAGGACCACCAAATTCTGCATACAGCTTCCGTTTATCATAACTTAAAGCATGGTAAATGTTTGATTGTTCCAGGGCAATGGGATATGCCTAGAATGGGATTGCTTCTCATAAAACCATACAGAAAAGAGAATCACCAGGCAGGTGAAAGAAGCTTGTTGAGGGAGTACCCCCCTCCCCCCATCTGGGACTGCCCCAACCCTGAGCCTCCCACAGAGGGTGAGGAGGCTGAGGCTTCCTTTTCTCCACCCCTAATTCATATGGGAACATTGCTGGCTGTTCCATCAGGGAGTAAGGGGAAAGTACACAGTTTGCTACATTCCTCACTCTGGGCTGGGGAGCATAGAGGGCAGATGAGCCTGGACCTACTGCAACCAGCGTACATGAACCCCGCCCCTGGCTGTGCCTGTAGGAGCTGCAGAAATCATGGAAAGGTGCTTCTCACCTAGCCCCACACAGCTGCAGTGAGAGAGGACTGAAATAGTCATCTATCCCCAGGGCAGCCTGCAGACTGAACCCCAAAAAACTAAAATTAATTTAGTTAAGGACCTGAGAAATGCTGGATAAATCTTCTCATTATTCAATATTTATTTTATAGTAGCACCCAAGCCTCAAACAGGATGGAGGGTCAACTGAGCTACATGATCTCACAAGGGTCTGATCCAAACCCATTGAATCAGGGCCATTGGGATTTCCCAGAGCACCTTTCATCTTCACTTCAGTGCTAAATATATTGATACTGGGGGAGGGGAGGTTACAACAGAGTGTAATCTCAGCATGGACAGTGTAAAGAAATTTGAGATGGCAAAGCAAGCTTTAGGTACTCCTTTTTCCAGTCACAAGGAAAGAAAATTGATGACGCCACAAGTTTAATGCTAATTGATTTATGACCTGCCTAAGCAAATCCTGGGCAATGCAATGGCAGGCTTAGACTTAAAGCAAATGATTTACAAGATAATGTTTGACTCTGGAAAAGGGTAATCAGATCCAGACACAATGGATGATAGGATAATTGAGAAGAAATAAAAGAGGATAAATTGCCATGTGCTAATGAGTTTACAGGCCTTAATGGGGAGGACATCAGTTTTAACACTCAGGTTATGAGCTAGGAGCAAGGCGTTTTTTCTTCAGCCGCTAAAGATGTAGTGCTGAAACAAACCAAGATTAATGGTGTCCCACTCACTTACTTAGCCATTCTTTACACCTTCGACAGCTTCCTGTATTAAATGTATGGTTGTTTTTTTACCCAGGTTTAGACAAAGTAGTTCACCTCAAATGGAAGCCACCTTATCCATACTGGTGCCAAGACACATCAGTTGTCTTTGAGTGAGCCATTCACAGAGCATTCTTTCTTCCTCCTGCAGCACCAGCTGTCTGACGACTTTGCAATGTCTTCACAAGGACTTTAAGGGTCCCACAAATATTCTTAAGCCTTTGTTCTGCCTCAAAACACTCAGATGCTGAAGCAGTTGCTAGAGTAATAATGCCTCACATCATGATTCACATTTATACCTTTCTCCCCTTCCATTCCACACCACCAGCTAGAACCAGGAACACTTTTATTATTATTTCTTATTACTGCTGTGTGGTCTAATTTTTTTCATGTGGCTGGGGAGGCTTACCAGCCCTGATGCAGCAACACACCCGTCATTTAGGGTACGTCTAGACTACATGTCTCTGGCGATGGAGGCATGTAGATTAGACTACCCGGCATAGGAAAATGAAGCGGCGATTTGAGTAATCGCCGCTTCATTTAAATTTCAATGGCTGCCGCACTGAGCCAATCAGCTGTTTGTCGGCTCAGCGCAGTAGTCTGGATGCTCCGCGGTCAACATCAAAGGCATTTGTCGACCTCCCAGGTATGCCTCAAACAGCTGATCGGCTCAGCATGGCAGCCATTTAAATTTAAATGAAGTGGCGATTATTTAAATCACCCTTTCATTTTCCTATGCCGGGTAGTCTAATCTACATGTCTCTGTCGCCAGAGGCATGTAGTCTAGATGTACCCATAGTGTCTACATCAGCTACAATGAAATGACAGCATAGCGGTGTGTGGTGTTCCTGGTGAGGAATACAGATATGAAGTACTTTCTAATAGACTAAACCCACGCTCCAATGTAAGGTGTCGTACAAATGAAGTTTAACGTGATGAATTGTGGTACAGTTTCAGCATGAATACAACTCTCAGAAATGCTGCTAGAGTGAGGCTTCTAAGTCATAATATACACAATATGTTCAATGCTCTGTTTCAAAGAGAGAGAATACCAATCAATGTGCAGTGAAATAGCTATGTTCCTCTGATTTAAAACACGGGAAGCATTCCTTTAGGAATCCAACCATTGGAGATACAGGTTCTAATTAATTATAGTGGGTCCAATTCCACACAATCCACTTGCTATTGAATCCAGTGGGAGTTGTGTGTACAGGAAGATGTGAGTAGTTTTATGTTAATTCAGAACCAGATTGTGACCTGCTGCACATGATGAATAAACTCGCCATATGAGTAGTTGCATCAGTGTGAATAAGGGGATCATGATTTGACCCAAACAATTAAAATGTGTGCATTATAATCTATTTGAAATATCAGCCCAAGGTTTAGCTTGTTAAATTGACTCAGAGTTTTCATTCTTGTTGACATCGTTTTTAATGTTCTCTATCAACCTTTTGCTAATTTTAAAATACACTGTTCCTATTAAGTGAATCAAAAAAAGCCTAGTCAAATAAATAAAATAATTTATCCTTGTATAGTTCAAAGAAGAAATAGTGGCCTCTTCAATATATTGTCCCCAACCAGAATCCTGAATCGAAGAAGCCCTGAACATCAGGGATATTTGAGGATGGATCCCAATATTCTGGATGTCCCCTCTCTTTGTGGAACTGATCCAAGGAACACTGAAGTCAGGCAGAGTTTGATACCATTGGGCTTGGGGTCAAGCCCTATAATAAGCCAAACAACAACTACAGATCCAAACTGCTCTGAATTTGGGGAGCTAAAAATCTAAATTTGAATTTTTCCACCTCAGTCTCTCTTCTATGGGAAAAAGTGAAAACATGACCAGACTCTGTCTCTGCTTCTATTAAGTACTTGTGGGAGTCATGCATATGGAAACCTGACAACAAAATCTGAACCACATTTTATAAATCTCTAGTCTTGCAAATTATCAGCCATTCTTTGAGTGCCACATTTGACATTCATTCGGCTGATTTTTGAGGTAAACAAAATCAAACAAACCTTTCAGATAACAACAGCAGTGCTACCCAAGTTTCTTTTACCAAAAACAATCTTATTTATTTGTAAAACAAAATGCCAACAAATACAAATAAGAATTTTTGCTAAGCACACTATTTCCATGTGTTTTTAACAGATTGGCATGTTCACTTTCAGAAACCAGCCAAGAATGGTACACTTCAAATGGTGCCTATTTGCACAAAAATCTACTTACTTGAAGCAAATTACCTTTTCAGTTTGAAAAGAACTCATAATATAAACTCACAGTTCTGCTTTCAAACACTATTGTACCAAAAAAAAACCCAACCCCCGGATATGATAGGTGTGTCTAAAATAATTGTCTCCATTCATTCTTAGGGATAAAATATGGGTTAAATATGCTGTGGGAAATGTCAACTAAATATTTTAAATGTTGCTTGTTTTTTTTATTCCTATTGCTTGAAATTTTTTTCAGTGTTAAGATATCATGTTGCATTTCTAAAAATCATAACCCTCGATGAACAAGGATTGACCCACTCATGACTTTAACAACTATGGGAATTTTACCACTGACCTCACTGGAAGTTTAATTTAACTCCAGTAACTAGTCCCAGTGAATTCAAGTCTACAAAGTCTTCAGTATTAATCTACTAATGAATGCAATTTTATTTTAAGGACAAAACCAACAAAAATCTTCAGTGTTTTGATCTGGATCTTGTTAGAGAAAGAAAACTACCTCCCCCGACTCTCGGGCCTAACCAAGGCCTTCGCAACCGAACCGATATCTTTGAAATGTTTTGTGTGCTGTGTAAGTTGGTATGTATGATTTGATTTTTTCTTGTTGGATAGCTTAGTGTTGTAGTTGGTTTTGGTAGTACATAGAGTTTGCAGTTATCACTGTTATTTAATTAGTGTAGCTGGATATCTTTAGAATAGAGACTATTCCCCTTGCTGTTCCCATTCTTATATTCCTGACATGTTTAACTAGAAATCGTAGAATAAATATAATAAATACTGTAAATTACCAGGTCCTGGGGCAATTGTCCCCTTTGGTCCCCCATTGGTAGGCCTGCTTATTGGTGTCTTTTCACTACCTTCGGCATTGGCAGTGACACCAATCCACGTCCATCACTGATATTTGTGTCTTCACAGAATGCCACAAAACAGTATATGAAAGTTGAAGGCTGGATTTTCAACAAAGCTGAAGCCTAGAACTGTGTGCCAAAAATGTGCCTGCTGCAAGGTTTTATGCAGAGCTAGTATTTGTCCCTAACTAGGGTAGTTGTGGCCAGTTTTCAACTGAACACATTATTGAAAAGGGTCCTCCCTGGCCTGGTGAACAGTAGTGAGTGAGAGTTGGAGAGAGCAAACAATGGAGGGAGGAGAGATGGAGTGAGCAGGATGGGGCTTTGGAGAAGGGCTGGGATAAAAGAATTCGGTTTTGTTCAATCAGAAAGTTACCAATCTTACTAACATGTAATTCAATTTTGCTTGTATTCAAAATACATATGCAAAGACTCCATTTTGACAACTGTAAGATTAGCCACACATTTGCATGTGTGTTCATGCAGGTAGTCCTAACCTCCTGCCTTTTTGAAAGATAGGCCCACAATGCCATTTTATCAGGATACCAGAAATAAAAGTGGGACATTTTGTGTGACTTGAAATAAATCCCCTGAACTTGTGCCTAGGTTTGTCTTCTGCAAAATGGGGATAATAGAATTTGCAGAACTTTTTAAATTACATTGACATCCTCTAATAAGGCATCAATCCAGCAAAGAACTTAAGCATGTGTATATCTTTAGGCACATGAGTAGTCCCACAGAAGTAATTAATTTGGGTAAGTGATTTTTTGGCTCCTAATCCATATGGGCCAACTATGGTGCTGTATTATTATTGATGGGAGAATGGAACCCCAGAGAATGAAGCAAAGATGTTTTTTGCCACTTTTTATTACACTTACACACTAGAGATCTTCTTAAAATAGATATAACTCTTCTTGTTATTCAGATACACTTCAGTTTGTTCATTTGCCAACATCATTGGGTGTTGCTTTCATGCTGCAATCAAATCCTTGGAAAGTAATTGCCATGTTAGAGTTAAAAAATAAAATGTGCTGAAATGTAACTACTTTGTATTTTCAGTAGCAAATCTTAAAAAATAAAATACAGTGATTCCTCATTTCATATGTGCCCACTTAACACGTTTTCACAATGGAATGATTTTTTTTTTAGGGAACGTTTTTTTAATTACCCAACCATACCTGAAATAACATGATTTCCCCAGCCAGCCCATTGCTGACAGCCCACCTCCCTTCAAAACGGCGGAGATTTGCCGCTCGCCGCGCCGTTCCCCGCCGACTCCCCCTCACCGGACGCCTTGCCCCGTCTCCTCTACCCCCGCTTGCAGGCCGGCGGCTGGGTTTCCCCAGCCAGCCTGTCGCTGGCAGCTGAGCAGGGCTTCTCCCACCTCCCTGCAAAGCAGTGGAGGGTTTGCCACTCGCCACGCTGTTCCCCGGCGACCCCCCCTCGCCAGACACAGTGCAGGTCCCAACAGACCCATCACAGGGGCACACTCCCAACCCAAACCCCCTTCCCTCTCCTCCCCTTTCCTTCCCCAGAGCCAAACACCTCCCCTCCCTGCTGTAACCCCGTCCCCTTTCTCCCCCAA
This sequence comes from Pelodiscus sinensis, assembly GCF_052426305.1. Classification (NCBI taxonomy): domain Eukaryota; kingdom Metazoa; phylum Chordata; order Testudines; family Trionychidae; genus Pelodiscus; species Pelodiscus sinensis. Next base: position 18,027,372 of record NC_143061.1, on the reverse strand, counting down.
CCTTATGTCCCGGTCCCAACAGGCACCACCGCTTGAAATGCAACCCCCACCTTTTCCATTATTTTCAATGGGAAAATTGATCCCGCATAACACGTTTTCACTTAACACAATCATTTTCTGAAACATATCTATAATGTTAAATGAGGAATTACTGTAACTTAGGGTATATCTAGACTACATGGCGCTGTTCACAGAGCCATGTAAATTAGTTTATTTGGCATAGTCAAAGAAGTGGGGATTTAAATAATCCCCGCTTCATTAAAATAAACATGGCCACCGCACTGTGCCGACGATCAGCTGATCTGACACAGTGAGGCAGTCTAGACGCAGATCTGTTGGCTGGGGAAGCCTTTGCTGACTGATCTCTTATGCCTCGTGAAACGAGGTTTACAGGATCAGTCGGCAAAGGCTTCCCCAGCTGACAGATCTGCGACTAGACTGCCTCACTGTGTCGGATCAGCTGATCATCGGCACAGCGCAGCAGCCATGTTTATTTTAATGAAGCGGGGATTATTTAAATCCCCGCTTCTTTGACTATGCCGAATAAACTAATTTACATGGCTCCGTCGACGGAACCATGTAGTCTAGACATACCCTTAGTTCCAACAAATAACTTTGTTGGTTTTGCTAGGATAAACTATGATATTCACATACTGCCTTTCTAAATCTCTTTCTCTCTGTCTCTCTGATATACATGCTGTATAAACACCCAGACAGACAAACTGGTATCTATAGATTTCTGTATAAATGCACAACACCAATGGAATTCACCCTCCTCTGCGGCAGTAGCAGTCAGTAGCCATCTTTAACACAGCACCTCACTCTGGGGAGAGGATATTTTATCTAAAGACAATTCCAAATTCTTGTAAAACGCATCTTGGGATCTTTAGAGGTATATTTTTAGATTCTGTACACATGCCAATGTAAAAGTGAGATGCACATTGATGTACATTTACATGGCACATTTACACACACTTGCACTTTTAATAATCTGCCACCTTCAAGATTACCTATTCTAACACTTGCACATGCAAAGGTACTACTACTGGAAGTGCATGAGCAGGTGTTTTCCTCTGCAAAGTGTAGACACATTTATGTGGCTATTCAACTTAGCATAAATTCAGAAGGAAGCCTGGTAGAAGCCCTTTTGAAAATAAATCCCTACTGTCCTTATGCAGCAGGCAGGACTTCCTATTATAAAGTCTAATATGAAGTACACACACTCCAAAATACACAGAACTCAAGTGAGCTGTTTTGAAAGGATGAATGTTTGAGTCAGCCCTCCTGGGATTTGAACTTACAGTTCCAGAGAGTCTTGAAAGACTAATACACTGGACTGAGACTCAAGAAATGAGGAGTCAATTCTCAGCTCTGCTGCAGGCTTTCTCTATGACCCTGGGTAAGCAATTGATGGGAATGAGGCTCATAAATCACTTAGATTCTTTTGAAAACGTTACTCTTACTCTCGTGTCCAGAGCCTCACAAGGTATTTAGGCTCCTAACCTCCAATGAAATAAATGGAAGTTAGGGACCTACATACTTTGGAATATCTGTCCTCTGTTGCCTCAGCTGCCAATCCATAAAAGGACAACAAGGATACCTGGCTTCCCAACCATTTGGCTGTCTTTATCTGTTTAGTCTGTAAGTGTAAGCTCTTCCGGGCAAGGGCTGTATCTTATTATGTGAATGTACAACAACTAGTACAAGGGAGGGTAGTGGGTCTCACTTTGGGTCCTGTGAGGTGCTACTGTAAAACCAATAAAAAGTAATAATAATAATAGGCTTTCCAATCTGTAACTATGGTATTCCTGACACATATTTTCTGAATCTGATGCTGAGACATCCCCTCTGGCAAAAAAAGCTATGCTTACTTTTGAGTCTAGCTACCTGCAAAGTTGTACGGGGCACATATTTTTAAATTCCACTAGTTTCTGTCTTGAACTTGTTAAAATAAACGCTCATTTAAAAACCAGATGTTTGACATGGCACTAAAACATTTTTTGGGGAAAAGAACCAATTTCATCAGAGCTGTCAGCTCATATGCCAGTGATTTTCAGTCCGGTGCCACTGGAAATAGCTGAGACATAATATTTTGAGAATCATGGGATATAATGAAACACCAACACACAATCTTAACTCTGACTGTACTATTAGCACTGCTGTAATAGAATCACAGCTCTTCTGTGTCAGCATTAGCCAACAGGTAAACCCTGGAAAAAAATAAATTGTGACATATATGCAAAAAAATAATCTTGTGGCTATGGATAAGCTGCGCGCAGATATTGGTATTTTCAAATAGGTACTACTCAAAGGAGCTGTACTGCACACCTTTGACCTTTAACTGAAGTGTTCAAACATTGCATGTAATGATGACTACCAATGAAAGTTCTATGCTGTGCTTGGCTGCACTTTCTATATGAGTGCCAGCAGTAAGATAAATGATAAACTGGTTCACTGGAGTACTAGTGGTTTGGGGGCTATTGATTTTTGGTCCATTCTCTTTAAAAGTGAGATCTAAAAAGTTGACAGAGGGTCATTAATTTCATCATATACTTGTCGTCCCATCCATAACCAATCCAGAGGCTGAGTATGCTTGTCACTCTCTGTTTGCACTTTATTTGTTTAGGTTTTCTTGGTGATTCTACAGTGTTTTTCCTATATTTCAGGTTTTTTTTTTAAATGAGTCTGAAATCCTTCAGCAAATTATATATAGACACACACATACATACACATATATGATCGGTAAATTCAGTGGTTCCATTACCAAGTCTATGTTAGGCAAAGAAAAAGTAGTTACCATTAGGAAAAGGTGACTCCCATAAAATGTATCATTCTAATTAAATAGACGCTTACATAGGAGCATCTCGGTATTGCTTGAATGAATCATTAAAGAAGTTGCAGATATTTTTCCCTGTGAAAATTCCATAGGTTCATGACACAATTCTCTTATTCCAGGGGTGAGGGACCTGTTTTGGGTTGGGGGCTGCTGACCCAGCAAAAAAAAAATCAGCCAGGGGCCGCACACAAGTGAGAAGCAAAAAACCCAAAAACAAACCCTCACTGATGAGGCTCCTGACTGAGAAGGAAGAACACCCTCTTCTCGTTCCCCTCATACACCAGAGCCTTGGGGAGCCCAGGCTAGTAGATTTTGTGTGCTCCAGCCCTGCAGAGGCGTGAGCACCAGTGTGGGCTCCCCAGTGCTGGTGGGGGACAGCCCTGAGCTTCAGGGGCCAGATCCAAATAGGCAGGGGAGTGTATCCAGCCCCCCGGCCTTAGGTTTCTTACCCGTCTTATTGTATAGAAACAAATTTAAATGGACCTATAACTACAATAATTTGAGCCTCCTTTATTGTAGTTCTGAATGGTCCCTTAGTGAGTCCTTGTAATGTACTAACTAGAGCAAACTTGCACCAAAATTCACTAGAAATGTATTTTTATTGGCACATTGCAGTTTTCAGTGCAGCAAAGAGATTTGGGGCATTCTCCTTAATTATTAGTGGAGTAACAATCAAATAAAAATCTTTTAAGAGCAGTGAAATATTCAGTTCATCTGGTGAAAAATCCTTAGTAGGAGAAAGTAATTTACATGTAAGGATTTTATAGCATAGGCAGTTGTTAAAATGCAAGTTGTTAAAATATATTTCTTGGTAATGGTATCAGTCATCTCCAAATACATAGTCCACATACACTGTCTCTCTTTTAGAGCACAACACAAAAGTGTATGGAGAAAGTAAAAGAAAGTGTGATTAAGTACTATAGATGATGGCAAGAAAATCCGGTATTAATAATATCACCGTCTGCCAGTAAATCTGTTTTATAGGTGAAGAAATGCATTTCTACTTTAAAGTGTATTTTTATATACCCTTGAGTGCCCAACTAGCTAAACTACCAAGGGAGCTCTACATGATTTAGAAGTTAATCCTTCAAATGGCTAACAATTGAATGCCTCAGCTGTTTGTAGTTGCCTACTGCTGGCTAATTTCATTTTGTTTCATGTGTTCAGTGGCCAGCTTTCATTGTTCAGAGCCTTGACACCGAGGTTGTGAGTGTAGTTAATTTAGTTAAAATGAGGCTGGGAACATTCACACCATGTTCAGCTTGTTATGACTAGGCCTGGTAGACATTGAGGAAAACAGGCCTGGAGAACAATCACGAATGAAAAAAACAGAAAGAGAAGGAGAGGGGGAGAGAGGGAGCCTAAATTTGCAAAGCTTAGTGGGCATAGAACAAGCTTTTAAAAAAATCAACAGAGAACACAGCAAAATTTAAAGCCTCTTTCCTATTTGGGGCCTCATAAAACTTGCATGTTAGAATATTAAATCTTCAACTTTTTGTGACAGTGGATTTAGCTTTATGAACATGTTTTTGACCCTACCTTCCCCCTTTTCACTCCTTTCTTTTCTGTATCTCAGGTGCTTTTGGAAAATGCAAGCTACATTTAAAATGAACATTTGAAGACTTTTCCTGGCTCCCTCCCCTATTTTGTTCCTCTGGAAATTCACTGGGAGGAGATACTTAAGGGTTCTTTTCAGCACTCAGAGCATAACTCACCTCTAGCTTTCTCCCCTGAATGAAACACACCCCACAGATTACAGCCAGAGTTTATGCCACACCCTCACAAAAAAACTAAGGAACCATCTTATCAACATTCTTTACAATAAACAGAAGAAAATCAAAGAGGCACTCTCTATATTAGGAACTATCATAAAAAAGCAAGCCTCCACACACATTTAATCTCTTCAAGACTTTACTACTATTCAACAAACTACTTACAAGGACCATTTCATCTCCCATCAGAGGAAAAAGGACAATAAACTGTCCAAACTGCTACATGCCTCAGGATCTCTCATAACGGATACTTTCAACTCACCCAACAACATCATCAACCTATCTAATCACTCTCTCAGCCCAGCAGAAGAATCTGTGCTATCCCGTGGACTCTCCTTCTGCCCCACCTGAAGGAATATTTCCAACACACTGATATACAGCACACTGACCTCACAGCTCCCCCCCGCCAATCCCACAAGAAGAAGGCTTCTATGTGGACCCCCCACCAATGGACATAACGAAAGTCTGGATTTCTACGTCAACTGCTTCTACAAATGTGCTCTAGCTGACATTATCAGCAAACAACAATATGTAACTTACAACCTGTCATGCAAAACTCAGTGCTATTCACAGCCTCAAAACCAATCCTAACATCATACTCCAAGAAGCTGACAAAGGAGCTGCTGTAGTCATCATGAGCAGGACAGATTATGAACAGAAGGCGAACAGACAACTCACCAATACCAGATTCTACAGGCTTCTCTCCTCTGATCCCACTAAGGAATACCAAAAAAATTGCTCATGAAACTCCCTGTTGCTACTAAGGAACAAATTTATGATAACACCCCCATAATGTCCAACCAGGAACTTTCTATCTACTACCCAAAATACAGAAACCTGGTAATCCCGGATGGCCCATCATATCCAGCATTGATACACTTACCACAGGATTTTCTGGTTATATCGACCCCCTCCTCAGACCCTATGCTACCAACACTTCTAGCTACCTCTGTGATACCACTGACTTCCTGAGGAAACTCCAAAACATCAAAAATCTTCCTGAAAATACTATCATAGCCACCATTGATGTAGAAGCCCTCTACACCAACATTCCACACAAAGATGGATTACAGGCTATCAGGAACACCATCCCCAATAACAGCACTGCACACCTGATTACAGAGCCCTTTGACTTTGTCCTCATCCACAACTACTTCCACTTCAGAAACAATTTCTATCTCCAAATCAACAGCACAGCCATGGGCACTCTCATGGCACCACAATATGCCAACATCTTTATGGCTGACCTTGAACGTTTCCTCAGCTCTCACCCCCTAACACTACTACTTTACTTATGCTACATCGATGACATCTTCATCATATGGACTCACGGTAAAGAGACTCTTGAAGAATTCCACACGGATTTCAACAACTTCCACCCTACTATCAACCTCAGCCTGGACCAGTCCACAAGGGAAATCCACTTCCTGGACACTACAGTGCAGTTAAATAATGGACAAATTTCCACCACCCTATACAGGAAACCTACCAACCACTACACTTAACTTCATGCTTCCAGCTTCCATCCCAGACACATATTTCAGTTGATTGTATTCAGCCAAGCTGTATGATACAACCAGATTTACTCCAACCCCACAAAGAGAGACTGTCACCTACAGAATCTTCAGAGAACATTCCTAAAACTGAAATACCCACCTGAGGAAGTGAAAAAGCAAAATTGACAGAGCCAAAAAAATACCCAGACATGAACTATTTCAAGACAGACCCTAAAGAGAAAATAACAGAACTCCTCTTGTTGTTACCTACAGTACACAACACAGACCTCTCCAATGCATTATACACAATCTATAACCCATCTTGGAAAATGATTCCTCACTCTCAGAGGCCTTAGGAGAAAAACCTATTCTTGCTTACAGACAACCCCCTAATCTGAAACATATTCTTTCTGATAACCATGCCACACAACCACATCATAAACCTCCAGGAACACAGCCCTGCAACCATAAAAGATGCCAACTCTGCCCACATATCTACACTGGCGAATTCATCACTGGAGCAAACAACATAAGCCACAAAATCAAAGGGTCGTTTGACTGCACATCCAGTAATTCGATCTATGCCATCAAATGCCAGAAGTTATATATATATATATATATATATATATATATATATATATATATATATATATAACTGCTATATATATTGGACAAACTGGGTGGTCTCTGCGGGAAAGAATCAATGGACACAAATTGGATATATGTAAAGGGAATATACAGAAGCCTGTTGGTGAACATTTCAGCTTGCCTAACCACAGTCTGACAGACCTGCAAGTAACTGTCTTGTCACTAACCAGCTCTACAAGCCAAATACACAGAGAAACCCTGGAATCCCAGTTCATCCACAAATTCAATTCACATGCTAATGGACTCAATCGTGATGGTGGGGACTCTACCTGCTTAATAACCACTGACGGTGCTAACATCTCCCTGAGTGGTATCCTTCCTGTTTTAGGAATCTATCTATTGATTTTTATTTTTATCTGCTTAGGTTTAAGTACCTATTCTCCAGATACTTAATGATGCTCTGTCTATCACCCTTCTCCCTTTTTCTTTCTCTCCCTCCTCCCCTTCCCCTCTCCTATTTATTTAGAGTTTTCATATCCCCAACACATAAATCCGGTCATCTGAAGAAGAGGGTTGTGCCCACGAAAGCTCATGATACCATCTACATGTTTTGTTAGTCTATAAAGTGCTACCAGACCATTTGTTGTTTTTTTCCTGTAACAGACTAACTCGGCTACCCCCTGAAGCTGGTTGATCTAAGATATTCTGATCATGAGAAGGAAAATACTCCATCTCTCTTAATATCCCATCTCTCTCATAAGAAAGGACTCTTTTTAGTTTTTTAAACAGGAATTCAGTGTTATTCAATGGAGTTCACCCAGCAGAGTAGGAAATCTTGTAGGATTACATTACAGAGCTCTTGGCCTATAGGTCATATTGAAGTTTTCCTGTCACCTTTTGTTTCAGTAGTTCCACTGCTGTCCCCCATTCCTCACTCACTGCTTCCAGTAACAAGAGCATGACCTTGACTACATTGTCAATAGTCTGGGGGACTATTGCTTCTCTGGGGGACCAGGAGCATGAGTTTCATCGTATACCTATATAGTGGCTACTCTGAGGCTTGTGACCACACCTGAAAGCAAGCAATCAGAAGAAAGTTTGAGATTTGAGGGACTTACTCATCAAAGGTCTCAATTCTGGCAAACAGTCTTTTAAAGTCTTACTTATAACTTTAGTCAACAGATATTTTAAAGTAATCTACTTCTTGCCTCTACTCATGTTGGATCATATATAGAAGCACAGAAATCATTTTGGCAGTTGAACTGGTTGGATTTTTACAGGATTATGAGCTTGTGCATTTTTTAAAACCCGTTAGCACTCATAAAATCTCTCCCTTTGTACAGAGATAAATATTTATTTTTTCAGGAAGCCATTAATTTTTGAGCTTGAGAAATATGAAGTAGACGAAGTGGGTAATTTTTCACACTTAGAACAATTTCCCTATTATATTATGACTATTTTTCTTGCTCTGCTGTAAGAGATTAATATGGCTGTTATTTTCTCCACTAATTGCCTTTACAGATTGTCATGGGAGATAGCACCTCATAAAGCCAAACAAGAGAGAAAATACTAAGAGTACTAAGCTATCCCATAACAAGAGGTTCTATTCATTAAGGGGTAAAACTCCATTAGGGTAGGTTTTCTATGAAATTTGTTGGTTAAAAAAAAAGTGCAGTATTCACTAAAAACACCAATCAATTACATGGTTGTCCTGTTCTTTAAACCACTCCAGCTTTCTGCATAAATAGTCCCCAAGAGTTGTTCATGCAAATGATAGCACAGAGTCATCATTACAGAAAGTGCTATTTCTGCTTCAAACCAGCCAGCTGTTATTTAGGCATATTTGCCCTCCAAACAAGATCTGTGCAGTGCTTACTCTACTATGTATTCACTCTTCTGATCATTTCTTCTCATAAAACATTGTGGGGGAAAGGATCACTAAAGAGATTGTATTCTAGTATGAAAACAGAATAGACAACAATTCTTATTGGCTGTGTCTACACTGGGCCACTTATTCCGGAAAATCAGCCGCTTTTCCGGAATAAGCTGCGAGCTGTCTACACTGGCCCTTGAATTTCTGGAAAAGCAACGATGCTCTACTGTACAAAATCAGCCGCTATTCCAGAAAAACTATTCTGCTCCCGCTCGGGCATAAGTCCTTATTCCGGAACACTGTTCCGGAAAAGGGCCAGTGTAGACAGCCCAGTAGTCTTTTCCAGAAAAAAGCCCCAATCGCGAAAATGGCGATCGGGGCTCTTTTCCGGAAAAGCGCATCTACATTGGCCACAGACGCTTTTCCGGAAAAAGGGCTTTTCCGGAAAAGCAGCCTGCCAATGTAGACGCTCCTTTTCCGGAAAAACTGAAAACGGAATAGTATTCCGTTTTAAGCAGTTCCGGAAATTCATGCCAGTGTAGACACAGCTGTTATGTATATATATTTAAGAGCTATATGTTTACGTTATATAGACTGAACTTTTCTAGTCCGGTACTCTCTGGTCCAGCAACATCCATGGGCTGGCATTAATTTAGTTAGCAAGATGTCCATTTATCACAGGTGTGGCCAAGTTTCCAGTAGTCACAAAGTTTTACAGCCACCAGTCCTGGTTCTCAGCATTTGGTACTGTTACTGAGCTCTAATTTATCCCTAAAAGTGTTCTAAGAGCCCTGTAAGCAGTGGAAGTGTTGGTAATGCTGCTAGACAATACTGACCTTCCGTGGTTTGGAAAATTCTCTGGTTAAGCACCAGTCAGGTCTTGAGGGTGCCAAACTAGACAAGTTCAACCTGTATTTATAGCTACTCTAGTTCTCTGCATTCCCAGCTCCACACAACCATCTTATAATTTTCTTCTTTAACTTGCACCCTCCTACTCTGGTGCTCTTCCAGGAAACATGACAGTAGGGAACCCAACAAATTGACCTCACTGCTTTATGACATGACATGATTACTCCTTTCTAAATGGTTAATCATGCTATGTACTGATGAGTATCCCTTCCTGAAAGAGAATGTCACTTAGCAACAGTGGCATGCTTGTTTTGCCCTTAATTAGGGCTCAGCTGCAGTTGGATTCTCCACTTAATGACAAGAAACCAAGTTCCATTATGCCACAGGCTCCTGTCTAACTAGGGCCCTCCATAATAGAGGCATGAAGTATCTCCTAACTTCTTATAATGTTATGTCACGGGTCACTGGGTGACACCTCTACACATAATCTTACATGGTCTTTTGATTAGTATGCAAGAGTTTAGACTTTGAAGAAATGCTGTTGATAGTTTGTTATGTAGAAGTCCTTTGAGAGATGTTGTGGCAGATAGCTGGGAGATTGTCATCTGCTTTATTCTTCATATTTTGAGTCAATTTTTGCAGCGCACATACATGCAAGGTATTAGTAGCATGGTTGCTCCTTCTTCCAAAATCAGGGTTCTACTTCTGACATGAGTGTCAGCACTGTGCCAAGGGATAGCAAATGTACGGGGACTTCCCAGTTCAGGAGAAGTCAGTTATGCAGCACGTAGGTATACTCTAAATAACTGGCTTTATTTACTTATATTCACCAGTTATGAAACAGAAGTTCTCTCCTCAGAATGCAAGCAATCCCCTCTTGCAGCAATCTCAGCCCACACACCAATGGTTAATTCCCAGGAAGCTACTCTGCCCCAAGAACTGGCTCCAAATATGGAGACTAAAGCAGAGAACAAACTCTGCTCTCTGCCAAAATTTCTCACAAAGTACGTGGACATATATCCCCTTTAATCTCAAATGATCCCAGGAGATTTAATAGTGAACTGACAGGGATAGCATACAAATACACCTCCTGCCAGTAAAGTGAATATACCTCTTAATTTAAAAGAAACAACGTTTTTGCAGTGCCAAGCAGCACTACTAAACAGTAGAGAATGGGAAGTAAAGAAGAATATCATATACAACTAAACTTACAGTGTGGCAAGTCTAGAATAACTATAGTTACTTGAATTGCAGTTTGAAAAGAACACAGAGGTTTAACATGCCTTCCATCACAAAAAGTTCAATGAGATATTTTATAGACAACAAATGGTAACACAGCTTACTGAAAAGATGCAGTGCCACAATATTATCATAAATCTTGAGATACTTAGTGTTTTATTTAAAGCTTCAGCTCCTAGGGACAAGTGACTATTTGAGAATCTCAGCTTTCATTTAATTTTTTTAAGAGGGTTTTAGGTCTCCTGGTTGGAAAGAGAAAAGCTTGAAAATGTGATGCAAATACGCCCTAAGGGCTAAGTAACCATAAAGCAAATTTTAAAAACTGCAAATGTATCATATTTTAAATGTCATGTATTTTAAGTCAGTTTCGTGATTTTGAGGGCTTGACTCATGATTTTTAGGAGTCTGGTGTTGGCGATCCCAAAGATTACTACACTAGTATGTGTTCCTAGCACCATTCTATAGCACAGATTCATTAATGAGTTGAATAGACAATGTCTCCTACTGAACCACTATCAGCAATTTCTGCAGCACAGGTGTCATTCAGGGGTCTCTCATCCAAGTACTATCTCAATACAACCTCTTAGCTTATGATATTGGAGACAGCCAATACAGAGGCAGCATAGTTCCAGGCTAATTCAAAAATAGCCTTTCTAGGATCAGAAAACCAATTGGTTCATGAACAAAAGTTTCAGAGGGGTAGCTGTGTTAGTCTGTAACTGAAAAATTATAAAAACATAGTCCTGCAGCACCTTAGGGTACGTCTAGACTACATGCCTCTGTCGCCAGTAGATTAGGCTACCCGACATAGTAAAATGAAGCAGCGATTTAAATAATTGCCGCTTCATTTAAATTTACATGGCTGCCACGCTGAGCCGACAAACAGCTGATCAGCTGTTTGTCGGCTCAGCGCGATATCTGGACGCTCCCCTGCCGACATCAAAGGTATCTGTCGACCACCCAGGTAAACCTCATCCCAGGAGGCTTACCTGGGTGGTTGAGAAATACCTTTGATGTCGACACCCGCGCGTCCAGACTATCGCGCTGAGCCGACAAACAGCTGATCAGCTGTTTGTCGGCTCAGTGTGGCAGCCATGTAAATTTAAATGAAGCGGCTATTATTTAAATCACCGCTTCATTTTACTATGTCTGGTAGCCTAATCTACCTGCTTCTGGCGACAGAGGCATGTAGTCTAGACGTACCCCTAGTGTAAAGAGCTTCTAGATCCATGGTGGCATTTTTAGGAAGATTACTGATGTTCTGTCGTTTCCTCAGGAAGCTGGTGATGTCTCGAAGATAGCTAGGAGTGCTGGTAGGATAGGATCTGAGGAGAGTCAATGTAACCAGATAACCCTGCTCTCAGTGTGCCAATGCCTGAGATGATGGGTTGTCCAGGATTTCCAGGTCTGTGGACCTTGTATTGCAGATAGAAAACTCCTGGTTGGGGATTTGGGGGTGGGGGTTTGTGTACATTCAGTCCTGAGTTGCAGCAGGGAGTTTCAGGAGCAGATGGTTTACGATTTTGAGAAAGGGGGAAGCTGTATTCTTTAGTGGGATCAGAAGAGAGAAGCCTGTAGAATCTGGTGTTGGTGAGTTGTCTGGCAGCCACCTGTTCATAATCTGTTCTGTTCATGATGACTACAGTGCCCCCTTTGCCAGCCTCTTTGTTTATAATGTCAGAACTGTTTCTGAGGGTGTATTGCGTTCTGCATAACTCACGTTATAGTTTACATGTTGTAGTTTACTGACAATGTCAGCCTGTGCATGTTTGCGGAAGCAATCCATGTAGCAGTCAAGACTCTCATTACGTCGGTCAGGAGGGGTCCACATAGATGCCTTCCTCTTCTGGGGTTAGCCAGGGAGAGGGGCGGGGGGACAAGGAGAGCCAGAGGGTCAGGTCATTGGTGTGTTGGAAATATTCCATTAGACAAAAGCAGCAAAAATAGGCTTCCAGATCTCCATAGAACTGAATCATATCTGTGGGAGTGGTGGGGCAGAAAGAGAGTCCTCAAGATAGGACAGATTCTTCCACTGGGCTAAGATTATGGTTGGATTGTGATTGACAATATTGCTAGGTGAGTTGAGAGTACCGGAATTGAAATATCCTGAGGAGTGTAGGAGTTTGAATAGTTTATTGTCCTTTTTCTTCTGAAGGGATATGAAATGAGAATTGTAGATGGCTTGTTGGGTTTTGGTAAAGACAAGCCAAGAGGGAATGTGAATGGAAGCTTGGTTTTTTATGAGACTCTCTAGTGTAGAGAGATCCTCCTGGATTTTCTTCTGTTTGTTGTACAGTATACTGATTAGGTGGTTCTTCCGTTTCTTTGAAAGTGTGTGGCATAATCTCTTGCTGTAATCTGTGGGGTTTGTAGATTGTAGTGGGTTTTTCACTTTGGGTACGTCTAGACTACAAGCCTCTTTTGAAAGAGATCGTCTAGATAGCCACAAGACTTTTGAAAAAGCAATCCGCTTATTTGAAAGAGCACCCAGGCAATCTGGACGCTCTCTTTCAAAAAAATCCTGTTTGCACTCAAGAACGCCTTTTTTTTTTTTTTTAAAGAGTTCTTTGGGAAAAAAGCGTTCTTCCTCATAAAAGCAAGTTTACCGCTGTCAAAAAGAAAGTCGCGTACTTTTGATTTAATTTTGAAAGAACACAACAGCAGTTTAGATGCAGGTGAAGTTTTTTCGAAAAAACTCTATAGTCTCGATATAGCCCTTCAGTCCATATGGTCTGATGTTCATCTGTTTGCACTTGGATAGGAAGATTGTGCCTGTTTGGATTTATTAAGTCATGAGCATTTGTGGGTAAAACCCACTTCATCAGATGAGCACTCATCTAATGGATTTTACCCATGAACTCTCATGGCCTAATAAATGTGTTAGTCTCTAAGGTGCCACAGGACTGCTCATTGTTTTTATAGTTTACAGACTAACATAGCTCCCTCCTCCCCGATACTTCTGGAATTGTTCATCTCAAAAGGCAGGCAGGGCAGTTAAAGAAGCATTTATATATTTAGCTGGAGATCCACTGAATGTAGAGAGCCCATACAAGGTCCAATGTAACAATTAAAATCTTTAATATGGGGCATAAATGAGACAAAAATGGAACACAATGCATGTTCACTTTTTTTTTTTTTTTGGTTTGTTTCAGCTACACCAGACTAACACGGCTACATTTCTATCACTATTCTATATTGAGTGAATTTCTTCTTTATGGGAGAAGGTGAGACTTTAATAATAGGAACTTTGAGCAGCTCTGGATTTAATTAACATTATGGTTTTGCTTGAGCTGGGGGTTCTTAGTCCAAGGTGTATGTGTGTGCATGCCCAGCATCACCAGAGGTTCAGTTATTGCTTTTAGAACTCTGCCATCACCTCACACCACTAAGACAGAAGAACGTTCTGAGACAGAGGGTATGTCTAAACTACAACGTTAATTCGAACTAACTTAGTTCGAATTAGTTAATTTGAACTAAGCTAATTAGAACTAACGGATCCAGACTAAAAAACTAGTTCGAATTAGCATTTTGCTAATTCGAACTAGCATGTCCACATTAAGTGGACCCTGAACCGGGCTTAAGGCTGGCCGGAAGCAGTGCCGGCAGGGCATCAGAGGAGGACTTAGAGCGTGGAGATGCTGTCTCAGGCTAGCCGAGGGCTGTGCTTAAAGGGACCCGACCCCCACCCCAGACAGACAGTTCTCAGGGGTGCCCCGCTTGCAAAGCAGTCCTGGCTTGGAGTGCCCGGACTACCCACACTGGGCACATCACACCACTCGGCCATCAGCCCAGCTGCACTTGCCACAGGCTGCCATCTGGGGAGAGTGGGCAATTGGGGGACTGCAGGAGAGCTTCCACCCCCAGAAGCCCGCAGAGCCAGCCCAGTCCTCCCCATCGGGGGCTCGTGCCCCATTCCTCCCTCACCTCCTTCCACTTACCCTTCCCTAGCCCCTCTTCTTGATGTACAAAATAAAGATAACGTGTCTTCCAAAATGGAATCTGTCTTTATTGAACAAAACTGGGGGAGACTGGGAAAAGGAGATGGGAGAGGGGAAGAGAGAGGCTGGGAGAGGGGAGGGCAACTAAAATGATCAGGGGTTGGGAACAGGTCCCATATGAAGAGAGGCTAAAGAGACTGGGACTTTTCAGCTTAGAAAAGAGGAGATGGAGGGGGGACAGGATAGAGGTCTCTAAAAGCAGGAGTTGGGTGGAGAGGGTGCATACAGAAAAGTTCTTCATTAGTTCCCATAAAGAAGGACTAGAGGACACCAAAGGAAAGGAATGGGTAGCAAGCTTCAAACTAGTAACAGAAAGTTGTTCTTCACAAACCAAAGAGTCAATCTGTGGAACTCCTTGCTTCAGGAGGCTGTGAAGGCTAGAACTACAACAGAGTTTAAAGGGAAGTGAGATCAAATCATGGAGGTTGGGTCCATGGATTGGTATTAGCCAGGGGGTAGGAGTGGTGTCCCTGCCCAAGGTTTGTAGAAGGCTGAAGAGGGATGGCATGAGACAAATGGCTTGGTCACTGTCTTCGGTCCATCCCCTCCAGGGTCCCTAGGGTTGGCCGCTGTCGGCAGACAGGCTACTGGGCTAGATGGACCTTTGGTCTGACTCAGGACGGCCATTGTAAGCTCAGGGTTCAGGGTTGGGGGTTTCAGTGGACCCCCTTGATTCTCTTGCACACCTGCTCCTGGGTGGCCAGGCTGGCAGCTCTACTGCCATAGCCGGCCACTTTCCTGTGCCTAGTGCAGAGATCGTGGACAAGGTCCACGATGTCTGCACTAGACCAGGCGGGTGCCCGCCTCTTGCGGTCCCGGGCAAGCTCCCGGGAGCTGCCAGCCTGGTCCCGGGAAGAGGGGGAGGGCTGGGGGGCATCGGGTGGGTGGCTCGATCCGTGCCAGGTGCAGGGTCTGCTGGCTGGGTGCTGGCAGGCTTGCACCTGGCACGGGCACCATAGCCAGCCCGTGCCCCTTTAAGGGCTCCGGGACCGGGAGGGGGGCAGACGAGTTTCCCTGGTGTTGGCCAGAGTGGCCACCAGGGAAACCTGGGGAGGGCTAGCCTCCCACTAGTTCGAATTAAGGGGCTACACACCCCTTAATTCGAACTACTTAATTCGAACTAGGCTTAATCCTCGTAAAATGAGGTTTTCCTAGTTCGAACTAAGCGCTCCGCTAGTTCGATTTAAATTCGAACTAGCGGAGTGCTAGTGTAGCGCCTATTAAAGTTAATTCGAACTAACGTCTGTTAGTTCGAATTAACTTTGTAGTGTAGACATACCCAGACAGACACGATATCATTCTCAAGAGACATAAGCTACAGAAGCGGCGAGGAGTCCTGTGGCACCTTATAGACTAACCAAAGTGTTGGAGCATAAGCTTTCATGGACAAAGACCCACTTCGTCAGATGCATGGAGTGGAAATTTCCAGAGGCAGGTAGAAATTTCCACTACATACATCTGACGAAGTGGGACTTTGCCCACAAAAGCTTATGCTCCAACACTTCAGTTAGTCT
This sequence comes from Pelodiscus sinensis, assembly GCF_052426305.1. Taxonomy (NCBI): domain Eukaryota; kingdom Metazoa; phylum Chordata; order Testudines; family Trionychidae; genus Pelodiscus; species Pelodiscus sinensis. The sequence goes on along the minus strand of NC_143061.1, from coordinate 18,011,207 downwards.
ATAAGGTGCTTTTGCAGATTCAGACTAACACGGCTACCCCTCTGATACTTGAAATAAGCTACAGGGTTCATCACATTAGTAAATATTATCCCAGGATAGTATTTCAAGAGCATGTTTTATCTTTAGTAGTATGAATGGCTCTCGCACAGGTGACTGGAGCACTCTAGGTTCCCTCTGCATTAATCTTTGTGAAATTTAAGGACTTTCCTGTACAATGGGTAAAATCTAGTAAGATACAAGTAAATTTCCTTATCATTTTATGCTTTATCTGTACATGAAAGCTGTGATTTTTCTATCTAGTTATGTACCATTTGAACAGATAATTGAATGCAACTGAAGGAAGCAGAGTGAAAATACTCAATGAGGCATATATGTTGTAATGAACTCCAGTGGGCTAATTTTTACATTTCTGTAAGGTAAGAAAGTCTTCTAGTTCTTGTAGGGGGACAGGGTGAGGGTCAGGAGTGTGGTTATTGCTGTAGTTGAGCAGAGCACATGTGGTCTGTTCCACTGGTGGTTTGGTATAATAAAATACCTAAGATCTTCTTGGGCCAAATTCTGTATTCAGTTACATTGGTGCAAGTCCCACTGACCTCCTTATTGTATCACATGCACCATTTAGTAATGATAAAGACCATTAAGTCCAGCAGGATTTGTACTGGTGGAGTGAGAACAGAATTTTGCCCATCGAGTTGTCTATGAGTTTTTCTCCATTCCCTTGACTGGAATTTCACCTACAACTAGGGATGTTCAGATCCAGGGTTTTTGTTTGGGCCATGCTTTAAAATTCATTTCCAAAGATATCACTGCCCAAAACTTTAAGGTTGATATGCTGGCCCAATTAAAGTTTTTATGGGTTTCATGGGGTCAGGATCTTACCCTAAATTATTTGCTAAGAACATGCTGCTGCCAGAGTTGCACAAAACACTTATCCTTTAATATAACATCCAAAGTTAGGAAAAATAATGCCATCTTAGCATTATTGGAACAGAAGAAGATTGCTTTTTTCTAGTTACACGAAAACTGAACAGAAGCGGGGAGCAAATGTCTGTTTCTACTGAGGCTAAAACTGTGTTGCCTGATCCAGGTTTAAAAATCATGAAGACTAACAATTTAAAACTCTAACTCAAGTGCAACTGACTGAAGAGAGCCAAGACAGACTCTTAAATTCTCTCTCGCTCCCAGGTCATTTTCTGAAGTTTCGTATATTGCATCTTTCTGGAATCAACTATGTGTTGTCCACATTGTTAATACCTATTCCTCTTGGAAGCACTGCCATCTTGACTCCCCTCTACTATCAGAATACAGGGTCATTGGAGATGTTAACGCTTGTTTGGAGATGTTATAACTCCCTCCTACTCTAAGGCTATTTTGGAGCCCTTTACCCTACCACATAAAGAAGGAAAACAAATGTTATTATGAAGTGCTCTGCTCCATTACAATATTACTTTCTATGTTCCCAATGGCACCATCAGATTTGGAGAGGTGGACATGCCCATACTGATCCTGGACAATGCAAATACCCCTTGCTCCCCTGACTCATGAGCCTTACACAGGCAGTCTGGACCCCAGCAAGGAGCACTTCAACGCCAGGCTGAGCAGGTGCTGCAAGGTGGTGGAGTATGTATTCAGCCATTTAAAGAGGAGGTTCAGGAGTCTCCTCACCTGCCTGGACCTCAGTGAGCAAACACAACATCCCTTTTGTGGTGGTGGCCTGTTGTGTGCTCCACAACCTTTGAAAGAACAAGGGGTAGTCTTTTCCTCCGGGGGACGGAGGGGCAGCAGAGGCTGAATGGATGTATTTTGAGCAGCCAGATACCAACACTATCAGGCGAACACATCTAGGGGCTATGCTCATGAGGGAGACCTTGAGGGAGAGTTTTGTGCAAGGTCAGTTGTGAGACTCTCCCCCAGGGCTCTCCACAAAGGGTCCCTGCATTCCCAAATAATAAGCCTTTTCTGAAACAATGGGAATGTTTATTGGGGGGGGGGGATATACATCAGGGGAGGGACTGGGTAAAGAACCTGGAATGGGGGAGTGGAAGAAGGGAGCTCAGGGATGGGGTTGGGATAGATGCTTCTCTCTAGGGGTACGTCTACACTACAGCGCTAGTTCGAACTAACTTAGTTCGAATTAGTTAATTCGAACTAAGCTAGTTCGAACTAACGCATCTAGAACTAAAAACTAGTTCGAACTAGCGTTTTGCTAGTTCGAACTAGTAAGTCCACATTGAGTGGACTCTGAACAGGGCTTAATGATGGCCGGAAGCAGTGCCGGCAGGGCATAAAAGGAGGACTTAGAGCGTGGAGATACTGTCTCAGGCTAGCCGAGGGCTGCGCTTAAAGGGTCCCGACCCCCACCCCGGACACACAGTTCTAAGGGGTGCCCCGCTTGCAAAGAAGTTCTGGCTTGGAGTGCCCTGAGTGCCCACACTGGGCACATCACACCACTCGGCCATCAGCCCGGCTGCACTTGCCGCAGGCTGCCATCTGGGGAGAGGGAGTAATTGGGGGGCTGCAGGAGAGCTTCCACCCCCAGAAGCCCGCAGAGCCAGCCCAGTCCTCCCCATCGGGGGCTCGTGCCCCATTCCTCCCTCACCTTCTTCCACTTGCCCTTCCCTAGCCCCCCTTCTTATTGATGTACAAAATAAAGATAACGTTTCTTCCAACATTGACTCTGTCTTTATTGAAAAAAACTGGGGGAGACTGGGAAAAGGAGGTGGGAGAGGGGAAGAGAAAGGCTGGGAGAGGGGAGGGCAACTAACATGATCAGGGGTTGGGAACAGGTCCCAGATGAAGAGAGGCTACAGAGACTGGGACTGTTCAGCTTAGAAAAGAGGAGACGGAGGGGGGACAGGATAGAGGTCTCTAAAAGCAGGGGTTGGGTGGAGAGGGTGCATTCAGAAAAGTTCTTCCTGAGTTCCCATAAAGAAGGACTAGAGGACACCAAAGGAAAGGAATGGGTAGCAGGCTTCAAACTAGTAAGAGAAAGTTGTTCTTCTTCCCAAAGCAAATAGTTAACCTGTGGAACTCCTTGCTGCAGGAGGCTGTGAAGGCTACAACTAGAACAGAGTTTAAAGGGAAGTGAGATCAAGTGATGGAGGTTGGGTCCATGGAGTCCTATTAGCCAGAGGGTAGGAGTGGTGTCCCTGCCCAAAGTTTGTGGAAGGCTGGAGAGGGATGGCACGAGACAAATGGCTTGGTCATTGTCTTCGGTCCATCCCCTCCAGGGTCCCTAGGGTTGGCCGCTGTTGGCAGAGAGGCTACTGGGCTAGATGGACCTTTGGTCTGACCCAGGACGGCCATTGTAAGCTCAGGGCTCAGGGTCGGGGGTCTCAGTGGACCCCCTTGATTTTCATGCACACCTGCTCCTGGGTGGCCAGGCTGGCAGCTCTCCTGCCCTAGCCGGCCACTTTCCTGTGCCTAGTGCGGAGATCGTGGACGAGGTCCACGATGTCCGCACTAGCCCAGGAAGGTGCCCGCCTCTTGCGGTCCAGGGCAAGCTCCCGGGAGCCGCCAGCCTGGTCCCGGCAAGAGGGGGTGGGCTGGGAGGCATCGGGTGGGTGGCTCTGTGCCGTGCCAGGTGCAGGGTCTGCTAGCTGGGTGCTGGCAGGCTTGCACCTGGCACGGGCACCGTAGCCATCCCGTGCCCCTTTAAGGGGTCCGGGGCCGGGAGGGGGGCATAGAGTTTCCCTGGTGTTGGCCAGAGTGGCCACCAGGGAAACCTGGGGAGGGCTAGCCTCCCACTAGTTCGAACTAAAGGGCTACACAGCCCTTAGTTCGAACTAGCTAGTTCGAACTAGGCGTTAGTCCTCGTAAAATGAGGTTTTCCTAGTTCGAACTAAGCGCTCCGCTAGTTCGATTCAAATTCGAACTAGCGGAGCGCTAGTGTAGCGCATAGGAAAGTTAGTTCGAACTAACGTCCGTTAGTTCGAACTAACTTTCTAGTGTAGACATACCCTAGGTGGTCAGGAGGCTTCAGCTGCCCAAGATGTCCACCACCTCATGTTCTGGGGCTCCAGCTAGGAGGGAAATCTGGAGGGAGGAGAGGTGGCTGGTGACCTGCTCGATGCACGATGCCATGTGCTCCATCATTGAGATGAGGGAGGAGCACATGGCCTTCTGCTGATATGCCAACTGGTCCCAGGCACCCTTCCATTGTTCCCGGTCAGCCCAGAGCTCCTCCCAGTTGGCAGCCCACTCCTGGCCCTCCTCCTTGAGCCCCCAGATGAGGGACTGCAGGCAGACCATCTGCTCCCACATCAGGTCCTCATGGGCTCTTTTCTCCTGTGGATCCCGCAGAGTTGGATAGATGGCATGGGAGGAGAGGGACACACTAAACTTGCAGCTGGCCCTGTTGTGATGAAAAGGGCAGTCATCCCATGAGACACTGTGTATGAAGCCCAGCCCTAATCTCTGAGTCAACACTGAAGTTCTCGGTTCAGATGGTGATGTACTTCAAGCAAGGCCATCTGTTGTCTAAATAGGAGGCACTTTCCAGAGGGGCACAGATGTCCTGGAGAGTATTGCTACCCCTATGGCATGGGGAAGAAAAAGGCATGGGAAGGTGCTGGCCAGGCCAGGAGCCTGTGGGCAAGAGGGAGGGCTCGGTTTCCTTCTGTGTTCCTCACATACCAGGTCCAGTGCTGGTGGAGTCCTGCACAGGGACCTGGGGTAGTTTCACTCTTGTCAATGCCATTTGAACATTTCCAGAAATATGCAGACTATAAAGCATGATGGTGGGTGCAGTGTCAGCTATTTCTGTGCTGATTTCTGCTTCAGGATAATTTTATGCTGCATTTAGAAAACACCCTGGGTCATTTCAGAGCAGAAAGTGATGGGGGCGGCACCGGCAGTTAATCATGCTGCATTTATGCTTTTGAGGTGTTGGGGTAAGCAGCAGACACCACTTGTCAGAGAGAGAGTACTACTGGGTTCCCCTTTTCTTCCTCCCCGCAGCACGTTTCCATGCAGGGGATCAGTCTCTTCCACATTGCCATCCTTGATTGGGCTGTGTGCAGCATGGCTGTGTGGTTCCATGAGCCCAGACTCCTTGTGGAGGCTTGTGGTGGGAAAATGTCCCACCATGGAGGCCAGAACCCTGTGAGAAGGACTGAGGGGTTTTCCTGTGTGAGAGCATCATGGGGCTGAGTGCTCTGGACTGGCACTCCATGTGCACCCATGTGCACAGGTTGTTGTGTGACCCCCAGGCCAAGAAGGCCGAAAGAGGAGCACACAGCCCCTTGCAACCTGTTGCCTGCTCCCTGTGTGTAGATGGGGAAAGATATAGAACTCACCTGAAGTGTCTTCCCTGGGATCCTCAAAAGCTTGGGTGACATCCTGGGAGTGGGGGATTGGCTCCAAGGTGAGGAACAAGTCCTGGTTGGTGGGCTTTTTGCCTAGCTGGCCTCCTTCTCATCTGCCACCCCCACTCTCCTGGAGGCTGACACCAGGTGTTTTCTGATTGAACTTCATGACGACAGGGTGAGAGGTGACCAGCCTCCCCCCCTCCCAGGGTGGCATCCAGCTGATCAAAGTAGCAGCAGCTATGTAGTGCCACCCTGGAGCATCCAGTCTGCTCCCTGGCCTTGTGGTAGGCCTGCCAGAGCTCCTTAATCTTCATGTGGACCTGGTCTAGGTGTCCGGTTGTGGCCTTTGTTGGAAAACAACAGCAGAAAACAACACCCACTAAGCTAGAAAATGAAAATTACTTAGGGCCAAATCTTGATCCCATTGAAGTCATTGGTAAAACATCTGCTGAAATCAGTGAAATGAGGATTTTATTCTGAGGAACAATGGGGTGATTTTGATCTCGTGCACCATTTATGCCCATACTACCCTATTAACTGCAGAAAAGTTATGTCTTACTACAGCTGAGACAAGAATTAGCCAAAGGATAAGGGACGTCAGCCTTAATTTAACCCATTGGTAATCAGTTACTTAGCAGTGGGGTGCGAATAATTTGCTATTAAAAATGTAAATTCCTATCTTTTGTTTAAATAAATAGAACTCTATTCAGAATAATACTGTAGGTGTCAGCATTCCAGAAACAAACATGGTATTATTAAAGTTAAGGTTGTACCAATGTTTCTTTTTTAGTGGTTTACCACTTGGCTTAAAAATTTATGGTTGGCCAAAAACTGGCACAAAATTTGAGACAAGCAAATAGGCAAGTATAAAAGTACAAAAAGGTAATGAAATATTAAA